>NW_028270165.1:32313107-32478107 GCF_037043375.1 Chiloscyllium plagiosum
AGCTTTACCTGTGTTGTTGCATATCTACCTACCATAAAATTGTAATTCCAACAATTCTATTTTGCTAGAGCAGCACAGTACGTGGTCTCGTATAACTTTGAAATAAAGCTAATATTTTCATTCTTTGCTGCAGTCTAAAATTGAACTGCAAGCAGAGATTAATATTTGTTCGCTACTCAATTTTTCTTCTTTCATACAACTGCCTGCAATTCTTTTAAGGAATTGCTATGACTGTTTTCTATCTATTAGGCAGATGTGGAACTTCTTGGTAAAGTTAACGATTGATCCAGTGTCGTACATGGATTGATCCAGTGTCGTACAAAGATTGCTCTGGGGTGTGTGTGTGTGTGGTGGGGTGGGGGGAATGGGGGATGGGGCCTGTCGTTAGGTACTGTAGAGTTCCGGACGAGGAAGTACTCCCACACTTACCATCGGTCGTTAAGCATATTAGAAGGATGAGCAGACTGATAATGAAGCGTTATGAAATAAATGCAGCACTTTGTTGGATTAAACTCAGTATGCCTGGCAGCATCTGTGGAGAAAGAAACAAAGTTTATGTTTCGAGTCCAATTTTACTATTGTTGAGAACTCAAAAGTATTGAAAGGTGTTTTTATTTAATGCTTCTGGCAGTGGTGGAGAAGATGCGAACAGAACAGATAATGTGGAGGCCCGATGCAAAAACAATTTGTTAATTATGGTGAAAGACAAATAGAGACGAAGAATGGGCGTTCATTGACGTGTGAAGGGACAAAAACTAGTCCTCTCAACTGATAGGAAAGTAAAGAAAATACAAACAAGTCAGAGTCTAAGTGGTAGGGCAGGGGGAGAATATAAGGAAAATGGATAACATGTATCATGTATTCGGTTCTCAGGCTGTAGAATTCAGTATTGAGCCTCCGAGATTGTAAAGTGCCAAACTGGAAAGCGAGATGAATAAAACGGAAGCTCCACCAAAAGTTTCAAGGCCAGGGTGGCTGAATATCATATTGTGCTAGGAGACAAAAATTAAAAGTGTGGGGATTTTTATACAAACGAGGCATAACATTGGTCCAGTAGATGAAGATGGAGGTTTAGATATCAGTTCCAAATGACGCCAATCACACTGAAGAAAAATAAAAAAAGAAACTCTGAGGAAAAATAAATTTCTAAATTAATGACATTGTTCATCGCCCGAAGTTGTGAAACTGAATGTTGAGTAGAGAAGCCTGTAAAATTTCGTACAATTAGGATCAGAATACTAATGGTTTTTACTGTTTGTTTCGGATATTCAGACACAACGACCTTTCAGATATCGCGTGTATTGTTCAAATCCTGTTTGGAGCAGCGCAAGAGATTGTGAAATACAGGTTCCTCAGACTGCAGTACGTCTTTGTAGTTAAATCTGTTGCGATCACAACTTGCATAAAATGTGCTGTGTTCTAATGAATATAAACCCATAAGAAGTGGTATGCTGGAGCGCTTATAATGCCACAGGTATATTTGCGTATATTTCTATTGTTCTTTGTTTTTCACATGCAAACATAAGCATAACATTAAAACTAACAAACAGAACAATGAAATCAGTAAACATATTTTGCTAAACCGGCGTTATCCATTTTTAATTGTCTCTCATCTGTCCACAGAGGGAGACTTGAAGAGAAATTGTGTCGATTTCAGTGAGGTCAAGTCAAAACTTATTCTTTCTGCTGGTTACATTGGACAATGTGTAGAATGACCAGAATTAATTTCAATGGCAGTGTAGGCTTCAGATGTAAATCGATCTCCTCTTCAAATGCTTTGTTTCGTGCCACATTATGTTAACCTGAATGTTTCTGTGTGGTATTGTGCAATGCTCAAATTCATTTGAAACTGAGTTTGGAAATGAATGAAAATTAATTTAAAAAACATAATGACCTTCCTCTGGGATATAGGGTAGTCAATGAAAGAGTCACCTGATGAATAATTCAACATTGCTTTGCAGTTCTAGCTCCACGCAGGTGTCTTCATTTGATCTGGTGTGTTCTAATTGTTTTTGCTAATGATAGACACATAAAAATATCCTCGTTTTTACTAATATTGTACTAATTCGAAGATTGTAGAGTAAATAGTCACGTCTTAAAGAGAAAGGACCACTATTATTGAAAAGAAAGAAAAGAGAAAAATCATTTCGAGGCATTGGCTGGAAAATTATTCGAATACTATGAGTAGAATCCAACGACAGATCGCTCAGTCTTTGTGCCATCGCTGAATTTACCGTCAGAAGCATGATACTGACATTGTAGGGTCAGGTCTCACCCTCCCCAATGTTGTGCCAAAACATGACAAGTGGGTTGATTGACAAGTTGTATTGTCTATAAAACATGATTTATGAAGGTGGTTTTAGACACTGCTAATATGCATGCATTTTCCCCGTTTGTATCTCAACCAAGGCTAGGTAAACCTGACAGAATGACTTAGGAAAGGAAAAGGCAAAATGCAGGATACCACGTAAACATAAAGCAGGTGGTAATCTCGATAGGAATGAATGTTCGAAACAAACGTTCGAGCAATCTGTAGTTAAGTTTAAGATGACCCCACTATTCAGAGTTCATTTTTACCGTTAAATGTCAGGAGATTGAAGGCAATGATGAATGACTTCCCTTTTGTCACTGATAGCTTTCAGCAAGCCATCGAGCCTTTGTAGGAGAGCTGCCTGTCCCTTATTTCTATGGTGAAAACTTTCCATGGTCACACAGGAAAGTGATTGTGATAAGGTGCATTAGTGTCACCATGTACTAAACAAAAGGGTACCCAAACTTGTTAATAATACGACCCCTTGCAGCAAAAAATCTGTATTCATTTTATTTAAACTCTACCCACCCATGAACTCTTCAAATTTATGCAACTAGTTGCAAATTTGCAACTATATAAAGCGCTAGCGTGGCCATACTTGGAATATTGTGACCAGTTGTGTTCACATCGTTTCAGGAAGGATGTGGAAGCATTGGAAAAGGTGCAGAGGAGATTTGCCCGGATGTTGTCTGGTCTGGAGGGAATGTCTTATGGGAAAAGTGTGAGAGACTTGGGTCTGTTCTTATTGGAAAGACGAAGGCTAAGAGGGGATTTGATAGACACATACAAGATGAGCAGAGGATTAGATAGCGTAGACAATTAAAGTCTTTTTCCTCGGATATGATGTCAGCTTCTACAGAGGGCATAGCCACAAATTGAATGGTGATAGATTTAAGACAGACCTCAGGTCTCAGAGAGTGGCAAGTGCGTGGAATAACCTGCCTGCCAATGTAGTTAAATCAATCACATTGGGGAGATTTAGACAATCCTTGGATAAGCACATAATGGGGTAGTGTACAGTTACGGGCATAGATTAGTTGACAGGTTGGTGCAATATCGATGGCCGAAGGGCCTGTTTAGATTAGATTACAGTGTGGAAACAGGCCCTTCGGCCCAACAAGTCCACACCGACCCGCCGAAGCGAAACCCACCCATACCCCTACCTTTACCCCTTACCTAACACTACGGGCAATTTAGTATGGCCAATTCACCTAACCCTGCACCCTGAAACCGGAGCACCCGGAGGAAACCCACGCAGACACGGGGAGAAAGTGCAAACTCCACACAGTCAGTCGCCTGAGGTGGGAATTGAACCCGGGCGCTGTGAGGCAGCAATGCTAACCACTGTGCCACCGTGCCGCCCACTGTGCCACCATGCCGTGTTCTATGCTGTATTGTTCTATGCTCTGGTTTGTAATTAAACACACTTCGCTGGTCTCTCTGCACAGACTTGCACTAACTCCAAATCTAATTCACTGCCATTCTCCTTCGTCAGAGTGCAATTCACACTATTTCAAGAATTACACTCCGCTCGCGTTTCCAAATGTACCCCTGTGCTTCTGTTCATTCTTTAATAATACATGAATAATCACAAGCTTTTGATTTCTTCCATAACCCTGCATTACTTTTATTATTATCGTACTTTTTAGTCCTTGTCGAGTACAGGCATCATCGGCCAGGGCAATATATGTTGCCGGTTCCTTGTTTACCAGGAGGAGGTTGCTGATTGCTGCTGTGTTGAATTGCACTGGGTCCTGAGAAGATATATTCAGAAATTGTTTGAAGTGACACCAGGATTTGCAAAAGGCAACTATGAAAGGACTAATGATCGAGTGCTATGTTAGGGTTTTTAGCGGCTTAGAGGAGAATTTGCGCGTGACAATGTTACTATGCATCTGCTTTCCTTGCCATTGTCGGTGTTTCACTATCTCAGCGCGAAATGTAATGTCTTAAAAAGTTTTCAGTGGCGAACTTTGTTCATGTCACATGCCGTTGGAACTGACTGTCTTGCTTGTTGAAGATGGTTGATGCAGTGTCAATAAAATGGACATTGTTTTTGGCTGGTTCAGCTTCTATCAGGCTGGTGAAGCTGCACTCATCCGAGCCAATGAAAAAACTTTCATCACAAAAATAGGGCTTCTGGTTTGTACTTGTAGGCAAACTATTCTAGAAGCAGGACTTCAATTATGCAATGCTACATTCCAGGTGTGTTCTGGCAGCAATAGTGTTTATACGATTCTTGCAGTCAATTTCAGGTATTTGCTTGACACTAAGATATTGATAACGCAGTTTTGAGGATGGTTAATAACAATGAACATAAAGAGACAATGGTGAGATGAGCCTTTGCTTTATTCCTGTATTTTTTGACACTTAATCGCAAAACTGGATGCTGTTAAGGACTTTCTGTATTTCTCTGTAGACATTTCAGGAAATGATGAATCACAGGTAGTGCTGAACTTATTACAATAATAAGCAAACATTGCTAGTTCTGACCTTCTGAATAGAGGTTTGTCCTCGATGAAGCAAATCATGATAATTAAGCCTATGGCATATTCCCTGCTCTTCTTCAGCCCTGAGCAATAATACCAGAGCTTAACTCCCTCTCTACCCAAATCCTTCTGAAATTAACCACACTGCCTAATCCCCCGTCATATGTTGCCAACGTCTCAAGTAGTCTTACAATTCCCTTACTCTTCTTTGCCTGGAAAAATGACTGTGAACTGCATTGTTCAGTCGTCAGCCCATGGTCCAGTATCCTGGCTGAATTAACTCAAATTGTCTATCTTCTCTCGAAACCCTGTATCAAAACATTTTTATTTATCTCGATGTCCACTTCTCCTTGTATTGCCATACATTAATGCCAGCCCAATGACGCTGCTTCCTCAGTGACCATTGCACAATGAAAATCTAATTCATTATTGCCACATATAAATACAGCCGAACCCCACAGAATCACGCAATCTTGAGAAGTACGTAAATTCATAACCTATGGTATAATCCGATCTTTTAAGCACAATTCTGCTTCGAATAGACAGAAGATTGCCTCTCGTTCTGTTGAAATTAGAAAACGGATTCTAGTTTCAATCATTTGGCTAATTGAGACAAAATCTCGTGCATTAATGAACAGAGAAATGTCATACAGCGCTTTTTTACCCTTTGAGTGTCGTTATTTCACAGTTCAACTGAAAGTCTCCGAGAAATAGCTGATTAGAATTCCCTGTGCATTCAACAGAAGAGAATTACTTCAAGGCAGAATGCCTATCGGGATTATTTGACGACATCAAAGTCAACCCACTTTTTACTTTCTTCATTTAAATGTTCTTTAAATTGAACGGATATGGTAAGGGATGTTTCAGTGAGACGCATTAACTCAAGTGATTCAAAATATTTTCCTGGTAATGATCGTCGGCTTTCAATGTCATTCCCTTTTCATTCTGTTGCTCACATTTTTAACAAATTAAAGTGCCCATTTCCTTTGATTAGCAAAAAGCTATTTTGATAGAACCGTTTCGCACTTCAGAACAACATTTAATGTAAAAGCTTTCACAATATCTTCAGCTAGGAGAGGTGTGTGTCTGACTCATCTTGGCCAACTCCATGTTCCCCAGTATTACATAACCAGTCTTCAGCAAATTCCTTCACGTCACGTGATAGCAAGAAACAGTTCCAAACACTGGATACTGAAATGACAACAGGCCCTGAAAACATTCCAACAGTAGTGGTGAAGATTTTCGCTCCAGAACTTGCAACTACCGTAGCCTAACTACTCCAGTACAGTTGCAACAATGCCGAAAATTGCCTAGGCACTTCCTGTACACAATCAGCTGGACAAATCCAACGCAGCCAATCTCACTCCCATCAGCCTACTCTTGATCATCGGTAAAGTGATGGAAGGTGCCACCAACAGTGCGATCAAGCCCCACCTGCTCAGAAATAAAAGCTTTTCAATCATACTCAGTTTGAGATCAGCCAGTGCCACCCAGCTCCTGACCACATTCCAGGTTTGATTCAAACATGGATAAAATATCTGAATTCCAGCAGTGAGGTGAAAGGAGCAGCCTTTGAAATCAAGGCTGCATTCGACCGATTTTGCCTTCAATGAGCCCTGGCAAAACTGGAATCATTAGGAGCAAACTCTTTACTGTTTGAAGTCCAACTTAACACATAGGAGAATGCTCGAGGCTGTGGAAGATCAGTCATCTCAGCTCGAAGACAATTCTGCAGGATTTCCTCAGGGTACTATCCTTAGTTAAACCATCTTTAGCTGCTTCATTAATGACGTTCCCTCCATCACACGGTTAAACGTGCGGATTTACGTGAGGATTGTAACATGTTTAGAACCATTCGTAACTCGTTAGGTACTGAAGAATTCCATCTTCCAATATAACAAGGTCTGGAAAATATATTGGCTGGGCTGGCAATTGCGAAGTAACATGTGAATTACACAAATGTAATGGTAGGACCATCACCAATAAGAGACAATCCGATCACCTCTTGACATTCAATGTTGTTACCATCAGTGTATCTCCCATTATTAATATCATGGGTTATTATTGACCAGAAACTCAACTGGATTCACCACATAGACATAGTTGCTACAAGAGCAGTTCAAAGGCTAAAAATACTGCGGCAAGACGCGCAACTCTGATTCATCAAAGCCTATGTTGAATCTACAAGACACAGGCCAGGAGTGTGATTGAAGACTCTACACTTGCCTGGCGAGGTGCAGCCTCAACGACACTCAAGAAACTACACATCATCCAGAACAAAGCAGCCTGTTTGATTGGCACCACAATCGGAAGGAGTCACTCGCTTCACTCCCGACGCTCAGTAGCAGCAGTGCATACGATCTCCAAGATGCACTGTGGAAATTTGCCAAAGATCTTCAAACAGCACCCCCCAAACCCACCACCACAATTGGAAGTATTCATTCGCTTCACTGCCGACGCTCAGTAGCAGCAGAGTACACTATCTCCACGATTCACGATGGAAATTCGCCAAAGATCTTCAGACAGCACCCTCCAAACACAACACTACTTTGATCTCGAAGAGCAAGGATATGGGAACACAACAATCTTCAAATTCCCCTCCAAGCCATTCTCCATCCTGCCTTGGAAATATATATCTGTTACTTCACTATTCTTAGTTCAAAATCCTGGGAATTCCATCCCTAATGGCATTATATGTGAACCTACAGTAGGTGAACTGCAGTTGTTCAAGACGGCAACTCACCAACGACTTCTGAAGGTCAATACGGATGGGAAATAAATGCAGGCCAGCCAGCAATATCTATATTTATCAAATGATTTTTTTTTAAAATGAAAAGAAAAACAGGAGTAGAGTGGTTGGTCATTGGGACTTCTAAACCTGCTCCACTACTCAATGTGATAATTCTTCGTCATCCACTTGCTACCTCACAGCACCATGGATCCGGTTTCAATTCCACGCTTGCCATGTGCCTGTGTTGAGTTTGTACATTCTTCCCATGTCTGCGTGGGTTTCCACCGTGTGCTCTGGTTTCCTTCCACAGTTGAAAATGGTACAGTTTAACTGGATCGATTAGAATAAATTACTCATGGTGTTCAGGGATGTGCAGGCGTGGTGCATTAATCATGGGAAAGGTAGGCTTACAGAGAAAGTGTTGCGGTGGTGGGTCTGGGTGGGGTGCAGTTCGGAGCGTCTGTGCAGGGTTGCTGGGCTGAATGGCCTGTTTCCACACTGTAGAAATAAAAGAAAAATAAATTGCTTAATCCTGCTTTCTCTGGTAGCCCCCGACCCGTTTAATCCTCAGAACAATATCAAACTCCTTCCTGAGAACATTCAATGCTAGGCCTCAAGCGTTGTCAGTGACAGAGTCTTTCACAAAGGTCGCCATAATCTGCAGAAAGTAATTCTTCTTATGCCAGTCCTCAACGTGCTAACCTTATCACAAGTCTCTGCCTCCTGGTTTGGTATTCCCTGGTTATTAAGAACATCCTTCCTGCATGTGCCCTATCCGCACCTGTCATAAAAGCATAGGTTTCAATGAGATCATTCTTCATTCCTCTAAACTCCAGTGAATTACGTCAGCCCAGGCATCCCAGGAATCAGACTGATGTCTAGATAGTTTTGAGAGAGGGAAAATGCAAGCTTTTCAGTGTTTCTTCTTTTGACTGCGACGATAAAATTGATAATTCATGAGACACGATCTTGGGAGCAGGTATTTTGAGTGACTTATTTGAAACGCCAACATTCAACTGTTACAAATAAGGATCAAATTGCCTGGCAGACATTTATTTTGCCAGATTTTGCATTTACGTTTTTCAATTCTCTCCGGGATGTCCGTATGATCTTAGTTTGTTTCCATATTAGGTAATATCTATATCGCACGTTTAAGTAAAATGCACACATTCAAAACCCACGTCCAGAATTGTATGAACTTGAGGAGTCTATTTCCTTTTTTCTTTGCATTCAGTGCCTAGAGGACACTTTCTGTTAAGAGACAAATCATCCATTTTTTATTTTCAATTGACACGTTAAAATTGTTTCAAGATTTAGTGGGACTGGTGTTGGACAGGGGTGAACAACATTAAAAATCGCACACCAGGTTATTGTCCAACAGGTCCGTTTGGAAGCTGGAGCTGTCGAACTGCTGCTTCTTCATCAGGTGGTTGTGGAGAAGGACCATAAGACACAGAAAGCATTGCAAAACGTTGCAGTGTTATGCGGTTGAAATATATTAAACAGACTTATATTATGTATTTTATCGTTTAGAATTGGTTTGCTCGCTTTGGCTTGTAATATGTAAATCCAAGAAATCCTTTTAAGTCACATTCTCAAGATAGCTTCTGGTTTTCTAACAAAAGGTGTCATCTCCGCTCAATCAATGTATTAAGTGTGAGGTTAAAGTCTGTCTGTGCCCGAATGTTGAGGCAGACTGGTTCTATTTCTCAAGTGGGATCATAGAATCTTACATGGATTGAGAGCAGATTAATCATTTTTTGAGCAAACTAAAATGCAATTCTGAAATACAAATTCACCTCAAGATTATATGTGAGTGCCAGCAAGGGAGACAGAGGGAGTTTTGCATGTGAGTGCGTGTGTGTGTATGAGTGCATGTGAGAGAGTGTGTATGTGCGTGTGTAAGCGAGGTAAAGTATGTGTGTGAGTGTGATGGGGTATTGGCCTGTGAGAAGGTGCGTGCATGGGTGTAAATGTGGATTGTGTCTGTGTGCGCAAATGACAGAGAGCTTGTGTACGAGAGAGGGTCTGTGGTAGTGTCTGAGTATGTCGGAATGTGAGAGAGTGTGTGTGTGTGTGTGTGTGTGTGTGTGTGTGTGTGTGTGTGTGTGTGTGTGTGTGTGTGTGTGTGTGTGTGTGTGTGTGTGTGTGTGTGTGTGTGTGTGTGTGTGTGTGTGTGATATATATATATATATATATATATATATATATATATAGCGTATAGTACAGTGGGGTCACCTGTAGTGTAGTATGAACCCAAGATCCCGGTTGAGACCATCCTCTTGGGTACCGAACTTGGCTCACACTCTCTTCTCGGTCACTTTGCGTTGTTGCTTGTCCCGAAGTCTACCTTGCAAGATGGTCACTGAAAATCGGAGGTGGAATGTTCCAGACGTTTACCGTGATAGGGTTGCACAGTGTTGTTTTCGATGTTGACCTGAAGGCTGGGCAGCTTGCTGCCAATAATGAACTCTTTCAAGTTTGATGGTTGTTTAAAGGCGAGAAGATAAGCACCTTGTTAAGGCCTTCCCCAATGCCTTCACTTCTCGTCTTTAATCAACCAACAAATCTGAAGTCGATCATTGTTCACAACAAACTGCCCAACCTTCAGGACATCATTGATAACAACACTGTATAAACCTGTCATGGCAGCCTCTGCAAGACCTGTCAGAGTGTCCAGATGGATACCACCATTACACATCGGGACAACTCCCATCATTTAAGTGGCAGGTACTTCGGTGACTCGGCCAAAGCTGCCTATCTCATACAGTGCAGGCAAGGAGACATGGTATATTGGCGAGACAGAGCAGACGCTACAACAACGGACGAATGGACACCCACAACAATCAACAGGCAAGAGTATTCCCTCCCAGTTGCGGAACTGTTCTGTGGTACAGGACATTTAGCCTCGGACCTTCGGGTTACCATCCTCCAAGGTAGACTTCAGAACATGCAACGACGCAAAGTGGCTGAGCAGCCAAGTTCGATTCCCATGATGATGGCCACGACTGGGACCTTGGATTCATATCAGACTACAGGTGACCACATTGCACAATGCACAATCTCTGTCACAAAAGCACAAACGCATACACACACACTCCTGTATGCATACATACTAATACAGACCCTCTCTCATACACATCTCTCTCTCATACGCACACTAATGCACCACTAACACTCATAACCACACACGCACCCTCTCACTGGCTTATATCCCATCACGCTCAAGCACATGCATCACCATGCTTTCACACATGCATGTACACGCTCTCTCACATGCACTCACACCCCCACATGTACACACTCATCCTGACTCTCCTGCACGTACACACATACAAGCGTATGAGGTGAATTTGTATTTGTATTTGCTCAAAATGTATAACCTGTAGTTAATCCATGTAAGAAGCTGTAAATCCCACTTTAGAAGTAGAACCAGTCTGACTCTATATTGGGACAAAGACAGATTCGAACCTCACACACCTAATACATAGTCCGAGCTGAGATGGCACCTTTTTGTCAGAAAACTAGGAGTTACCTTGAGATTATGATTTAAAAGGAGTTCTGGGATTTACATATGAATGAACCAAAGCTATGAAGCCCATTCTAAAGTATGACCGACTTAATCTAAGTTTGTTTAATATATTTCAACCACAAGATGCAATCACCCTTTGCTATAAGTTCTGTGTTTTGTGGTCCTGCTCCACAACTAACTGATGAAGAAGCAGCGCTTCGAAGTCTCATGCTTCCAAATTAAAGTGTGGGACTATATCCTGGTGCTGTGTGATTTTTAACATTCTTCCTAAAGGCAATAGAGCGAAAAACTCTGCATGCATTCAAAAAGAGCTAGGCTGGCTACCTTGAGGCATGATCAGTTATGGTTTGTGTGTTCGTGCACAAAGTTACAGAAATAGTCAAGGAAATGCCAGTTACTGCATATGCATATCCCTGGTGACGTGGCTGTTTTGCAAAGCGTCATGGTTAAGAAACGGATGCAAGTGCAATAAAAAGTTAACTTGCAGATATTACTTGTATGATGATGGTGCACTGACTGTTTGAGAGTAGCTTACAATACGGAGTCATGAGAAATATTCCGTTGTTAGAGAAGAAAAAACATCAGATTGGTAATTCCTTTAACATTTTTAAAAGTTTTATCGCTGAAAATGTCCTTGTCACTTTGTGAGCAAGGTAGTGCCGTGATACATGAACGATTTTGCGCATTTATATCCGTAAGTTCACTTCATCAGCAAGTCGGAAGGGACTGTGTGATCTTCATGCCAAACTTAATTCAACTTTTCTCGAACCTTTTGATCAAACGCTTTCTGTGGTTATGAATCTGAAGAATGATGCGAAAGACCAATTGCAAATAGTGACAGAAACGAGTAGCAGGAGGAGAGAAATAATGATTGGGTTTGTGAGAGGGTCTGAAGGTAGGAAATGCGAAATAACGCGGACATACCAACTGAGGCGCATACTTTGATGACTTTGTGATTTGCAAGCAGAATCGGCAATTTTTCTGAGAAGATCTGTGATGATCTCTGATGTCTGGGCTTGAGATAACGAACGTTGTACTGTATTAATGTTGTAATCAAGTAATGTGTGAATCAGTAAGGAGGCAGAGCATGTTGTGCTGCAGTGAGCGATATAAGGAAACAGAGATAGATTGAGATAGTAGTTACAAACTATTACAGATACAGTAATGGTGCAAAGAGACGAAGGATACTTGTTTCTCAATTGATAAGTGGGGCACCACAGCAGCTAAGAGGATGGCACTCTTGCCGAATAACACAAAAGACAACGGTTTGATTCCAACCGTGGAGGACTGCCTGATTGGAGTTTGTGCATTCTCCCCTCTTCTGTGGGAGCTATGGTTCTTCCCACTGTCAAAGAAAGTGTATGTCGACTAGTATTGAGAAATGCATACTTGCAGGGAAACAGTAGATTGTGGGTCAGGTGAGATAGTTTCAGACGTTCGGTTGTGGGCTCCATTGGCAGAATGGTCTGCTTCCACACGGTAGGGGCTGTATAATCAATGGCAGGCGGGAAGAGCAATGAGTCAACTGGACTAACATACAGCGCAAGTGTTTTTTTGCTGTGGAAGATTTCGCCAGCGTTGCGTTATTTCGGTTCACTGCTCGTCCATTGCCTTTGGAGGTGCAGTCAATAACACAAGGAAAGATAATTCCTGTGCTTCGACTTAAATTACGACAACCATGTTCTAGAGACATTACATAACTTCTGTAAAGTATAGAAGGTGGAGGAGGTATTTATCTAAACTATCGAAATGGTAACATCTTCAAAATAGACTTTGTGTAACAATGTAATCGTGCTGCTTTGGTCTAGAATTATGTCGAGAACTTTCAGGAGTCAAGGTGTTTTCATGACAAACAGCATTCAAAATCTGGAGATAGCTCCCTCAAAATGTAGTAGATTACAGGAATGTTCGCTGAGTTCGCTTTATATTTGAGTTCGCTTGAACAACTGAGTTCGCTTGATATTTGTGTGGTAGTGTTACAACATATACAGCGAAATTGCTGATTTTATGCAAAACTCAACTTAATCATGATCTGAAATCATGGAGGAACGGACCAAACATTTTGAACAGCTTTCATCAGTTTGTCATTGCCCATATTACTTGACTTACAAACATTAGTCACTAGGTGGCACAAGATGCTGTTCCTCAGATCAAATCTGAACGCATCAAGTGACCACAGAACACCAACTGCACTCAGGTGACACCACAACTTAACATTCGTTCTGCTATATAACGAGTCACTTGGCTTTAATGAATACCGACAGAACATTTCTGATTATTCTGAGGTAAACGTTTAAAGCAGTATGCCTGGATTTATTTTATTTAGACCCATAAATTAAGCCCTCAGAACACGTGCAAGTATTATTCTTTAGGCATTTACTGGCCATTTTCCCAGTTCATGTGAATATTAAAAAACACGTCATTGAAATTTTTTAAAGATGATGCTTTCTGATTCTTCCAACCGTAATATTTTCAGTGTATTTAACCCCCTGTTTCTTGACTTGCTTGCATTAATTTCAGAATACTTTGTCGTAACTTTGCATGATTGTTTATTTTCAACTGAATTCACTCTGAGCCCAACAAACTGTTCAGCGTTCTTGTGATTCCTCTTTTAAGTAATGTGAGCACCTATTAATTTTTGACAGGAAACAGCTTACCGAACTATGTAGAACTTCCCAGAAAGTAAATTTCGCTTTATATAAGAGGACCTAACGAAGTTATTTTTTCACGTTAGATTAGCTTCAATCAGTTTCCTGTTTGGTAAGTTTTAAAAATAAAACCGTAAACTGAAATTACCAGACATTGCATCCGGATGTTTCATTGTTTGTGTTGATGGTAGCTTTTATTTTAAAAACAATGCTGCATTAACAATACCTCCGGATGAGTTAAAATGTGTAATAATTATTTTAAAATTATAGTACCTTAAATCATCAATGAAAAAAATGTTATGTATTAAACAGCAAATAATGAAAATAATATTTGCACCCTTAATCCTTCTGGTCATTTCAAGTCTGTGCCTCTCGAAATTTTCAAATAACGTTTTGCATGAACGTTTAACATAATTTTCTATGAGACTTGTTTCAACAGTTAGTTTCTTAATTCCATGTTGGGACAATAACATAACTTATATAACCATCAGTTTCTCCCCATTCCTTGGCCTTTTTGCAGTGAGGGGAAATCATTTACCGATCATAGAAGTTTTCATCTCTGACCACTTACTTTAGCCAGAAGCTGATGAATGAATATGAATCTCTAGACATGCGACAATAACTCGGCTTTTTCTCCACAGAGATGTTCTGACTTTCTCCGATTTCCAGATTTGCAGCATCTACAGTTTTTGCTTGATATGAAACCAGATAAATCGGTGGTCAATGGTAATCGCAGTTTTTTGATGGAACTATTCATACGTTCACGTTTTTATTTCGAATCCTGACTGTTATTTCATAAAATGCACTCAAGAGTCAGTGAAATGGAACGTTCAGTTCAATTCATACAGCTGTCGGCAATCAGTTTGCAGTAAATTACTTGGAAGTTAAAAAAAAACTTGCTGTGCATGAAATTCTATTACAGTAACTCAGTGCTCTTCTGTGGCTCTTCATTTTTCGTTCATTTGGACCATTAAGCTCATTAATTCCAAACAATGCACTGTGCAGTCTGAAACTAAAAGGAATCAATAGGCAAGGGAACACAAACACATGGATGGTCCCATGCAAGTCACTGATCACACTGTTATAAAATAATATGTAACATATCTTCATTGTGAGTGAATCCAAAAAATTGCAAGTTCCTTCCTGAAACAGTTGCACATGGAACAACCAGACATAGAATTCAGAAGTTTAAATAACTCATTAGCATTTTCTAAAGGGCAACTAACTGTGTATAACGTTCGACGATATCAGTATCATGCACACCCCAAGAGCAAATTCATCAACAAAAACAATTGGCAGCTCTTCAAGCTTCCCAAATTGATTGAATTTAGCACCTAAATGCATTTATTCGCGTGTGGCGCAATGGTTATGAAAATCTAGGTCAAATTTTACAAACTTAATCATTAAAGGAAATACAAAGCTGGTCAAAATATTCTGAACATTTTTCAGCACTTGGCCCATATCCCTCTAAACCCTTCCTATTCATTTATCCATCCAGAAACTTTTTAAAATGTTGTAATCGTATCAGTCTTCACCACTTCCTCTGCATACAAGCATTACCCTCTGCGTGAAAATGAAGACCCTTAGTTCCTTCTTCAATATCTCCCCTCTCGCCCAAAAGCGAAACCCCTTAGTTCCTTTCTTCCCACACCAGGAAAACGGCATTATGTATTTTCCTTAAGCATTTCCCCCATGATTTAATAACACCTGTTATGATTGGTTACACCTCAGCCTCCGACCCTCCAGGGAGTAACACTCCCAGTCTCTTCGGCCTCTGCCTATCGCTCAAATCCTCCATACCTGGAAACATCCTTGCACACCTTTTCAGTACACTTACATATTATAAACCAGTGCATTACGTTGGCAAAGTTTAACATTGCATTGATAGACAAATAATTTTGCTTATAAGATAAAAGAAGAGCGACGTTCAAAATGAAGATGCATATGAAATATATCCTTTTATGAATTGCACAGACTAAGCAAAATGACAGACGGTCTGTTCATTTAAATAAATCACTCCAAATATAGGCTTATCTGCAAATCTTATTTAACTATATTGCAAATAAGGTAGAGGAAAAGTTTTAAGGTACAAAGCAAACATAAATTTCATTCATACCTGAGATGGCACAGGGACTTTTTACTTTCCTGGAATTTGCCCCTTTTAAAACAAAACTGCTTCTAATATTCCGGTACGAATCAATTCACATTGTAACCTTTTTGGATATCAATGTTCAAAGATTGCATCATATTGACATAAAGGGTAAAAATTCATATTTAACTGCAAGTAAAGATGTTACTTAAAGTGCCAATGTAAGTTGTGTGCTGCGCAGTGTTCCTTGGAAAGTGAATGGCTCATTTCAAAATATTTGTCCAAGGGGTCAGAATTTTTTGATTTGATATTAGTGATACGTACCAGGAAAAAAATCCCCCGCAAAATGCAGTGTTCGAAATATTAATCCCATTTTGGCAGTTTGGCTCCAGGGCAGCTATGCCAACCTTGAGACCCTTTCTGGGTTTAGCTATTTGACAAAGTCTTGAGAATAATAAAATCAAAGTACTGTATATGTTACTGTCATTACATTTGTAAGGGGAAATGCACAAATTTAGCTTTCTTGTCAATGTATATTATATATGCAAGCGCTTTATTGAAGATTTCCCCTTCTGAATCACTGATGCAATTGTCAGCAACCTTTGGAATCAGCCATTTCTTCCGTCAATGGAATACCTTGGGGAGGGAATCTATGGTGATGTGATCTAAAAAGCAGCGAAATGTGTACTTCCGGCTTTTTTTCTTAACTTTCGACTCTTCTGCTATCTGTTTTATGGCTTACATCTATGTTTATTTGTTCTACAGGGAATGTTTGAATCTTGTATCGGTAAGGAAATCAAGATTACTGGGGATTGACATTCTGAAATTCGAATTCATGAGTTCAAGAATGTGGTAGGGACACTTTTCACGTTTATTTATTGATCATTAAGAAAGGCCGGGATCAAAAACGCTGTTGCTCTTGCAACATCCGACCTAATCATATGAGCAGTCAATTATTTTTTCTCGGTTCATTTTGATTTATGTTTTGGAATTTCGCCAGTTCAGTGGTTTCTTGAATTTATATATAATTATGCTTAACAATAAACTTAAATAATTAAAATTGAATGTGCAAGTTAAGAGGAGTTAAGGCAAAAGTTTCCATATGTTTTTGAGATACTAGGCTCAGTTGCTGATAATCGTGCAACAGTTCTACAGTCTTCACTGACAAACGTTCCCACACAAGGTTTGAACAAAAACCGGAAGTAAACGTCTGGACAGTCATGTCGAATTCACTGATCGTAACAAACGTTTAGTGAGAAGCCAAGTGGAAACAGGGAAAATTGTCTGTGATCACGGTGAATAACCAAAAGCACAAATCAAAATTATTAAGCCTTGTCATGAAGCGTGAAATGTTTTCAGGTTAGCTGTCCTTGACATGTGTAGATTTATCATCACACAACGTTCATTGCATTCCATGGAACTTTAAAGGAGCATTTTAAGAAGGTAAATAACATTCTACTTGAATGGCATGCACCAAGCCATAAGATTTATGGAACGCTTGAAGACACTGGTTGTTTCTGAAATGAGATCTCTATGTAACACCTTTGAACAGAATAATTTAAACCCAAAAGTAATGTTGAGTGGATCCTGTATTTATGTGAAAACAAAACGCTTGTTTCCAACGCAAATAGTTTGAATTTAAGAGTACTTTAAGTTATTTACAGCAATCTCCTGGCTTCCTGTCGCATTCCATTGGTAGTTTCCTAAATTGGTTTCGATGATCTTTGGTATATATTGCTTTAAACAATACCAAAACTTTAATCAGTTGAAGCTGTCTTTCTCCTCGACTTACTTCAGCGATCTATAAATTTGAATCGGAAATAAGAAACTTTAGGATGGAAGATAATATATTTTCTTCTATTATATTAGGAACTGTGGGTGCACTTGAAAATATAGTTTTTGTTGTTCCTCTCTGATTTCCCTGAGATATGTGATTGGCTTTTAACTGCATTTGAAACGGCCTCACAAAATGTTCAGTTACACTCAATCGTAGAATGGTCTCAGCTAAAACCAGATAGACAAAATGGCACAAACTAAGGCATAGGAAACAACAACAGCAAACCCATCCCTTTCGAACCAGCATGCTCTAATCTCTTGCATCTGACGACAAGAAACGCATTGAAGAAATTGTCACACAAGACGAGTCAAAGTAAGTCTGACAGAGTCATATGCACAGAATCAATGCCCCAAACACCTCCATCACCATCTCTAAGCTATTTATGTACCACTTAAAAGACATACCCAGCAAAGTGGTGAAATGGTGGAAAATAAGTCGGGAGAGAGTTGACCTGGCATTACATAACATTGACACCTCATGGCATCAGGTCAACAGTATGCAAGGCAATCTCGTCAGCCAAAGAAGTCAGTACTCCTCCATGTTGAGGACGACTTGAAAGAAAAACTGGACTATGGTAAGAGTGATGAGGTGGTGAGGTGACCAATGTGAAGGCAAAAACATACTTGATCTTATCTTCACTAATCAATCTCCTCTAAATGCACCTCGCCATGACAGTGTCCTAAGAGTGACCAATACACAAGCATGTCAGCATAGCACAAACTGTTGTCATAGTCAGTTTAACTGCCACTGTGTTGTGTACAATGGTCTTCATGCTAAATTAGATGGGCTTGGAAGAGATCAAGCAAATCAAAATGGGGCATCAATGCAGCGGCATGTAGAATCATCAGCAGAAAATTGTACTCCAACAAGCTTGCCATCTCATAATTCGGCATAGCCAATCTACAAGAATCATCTTGGAAGGGATTCGGCAATTATTGAATGAAACATGCAGAGAAGAATGCTTAGAACAGTACAGAGTGATTTTATGTTTCCTATATATATTTTGTGCTAGAATTTTCTTTCTATTTTATAACAAATAATTAAATAATTGTACTTGGTGTCTTGTACCTCACATGCGGCCATAATGTGGCCACTTGGAAACTTTTAACTGCACCCATTCGAGCGCATGTGACAATAAAACCGATTCAGTTCAATATAGTTTAATTCAATTCAGGGATTAGTAACATTTTTTTCAGCCTTTAGTGATTTTCTGTGTAGAGTTTGCACGTTATTCTTCTCTCTCTGTAGCTTCCCTCAACAGTCCAAAGATGTGCAGATTCATTGCGTAACCACAATGAAACTTTGCCCCATAGTGTACACAAATTTGCATGCTTAGAGGGTTAGCTGTGGCAAAAGCCCCATAGCAGCATTACAAGGTTGTGGTAGATAGTGGACCTATGTCTGGTGTTTGCTGACTAGATGGGCCGAATTACCTCTTTCTGAACTGTCAGGATTGTGTTAATGTTTGAAGTGCTGAGTGCTTGGCAAATCTCGGCCTCCTCCAGATTATTCTTTATATGGGTAGATCTGTCACCTCTGACAGCAGTGGAGGATTTTGACACCATCCAGGACAAAGCATGTCGTTTGATTGGCACTAAATATACAACTGTTCACTGCTTTCTTTCATGACACTCAACAAGAGCAATGTCCAAACTGCACGAAAGAAATTCACCAAGGGTCTTTAAACAGTAACTTCCTATCTACTTTGGTTTGTACAGAAAATAACAATGGCATCAGCGCACGTGCACGTCACAAACAGCAAATCCCCTTCCAAGGCACTCATCATCATCATCTGCTCCCCACCTACTCATACATCTGTCCAGACGCATCTTCAATGATTTTACCATGCCTGCCTCTACCAAATCTGCTGGCAACGCGTTCCAAATGCACACCACCCTCTGTGTGAAGTACATGCCGCATGCAGCGCCCCCCCCCCCCCCCCCCCACTTAAGCTTTCCACCTCTCACCTTGAAAGCACGACCTCTCGTTAATGAATCCTTCACACTTGGAAAAAGCTTCTCTCTATCCAACCTGTCTATGATTTTGTAAACCTCAATCAGGTCCCCCCAAGCTCCTTTTTTCTAGTGAAAATAAACATAACCTACTCAACCTCTCTTCATAGCTAGCACCTTCCGTACCAGGCAACGTCCTCGTAAACCCACTCTGCACCCTCTCCAAACCGTCCACGTCCTTTTGGCAATGTGGCGACCAGAACTGAACACAGTAATCTTAATTCACCTGATGAAGGAGCATCGCTCCGAAGGCTCGTGTGCTTCCAACTAAACCTGTTGGACTATAACTGTGTGATTTTTAACTTTGTACATCCCAGTCCAACACCAGCATCTCCAAATCATTCCTTCATTATATTTTAGTGAACCAATCCTTTCTCTAATTACCTGCTTGTTTCATATATAAGAATAAAATACTTTGGGATTTTCCTTAATTCTGCTTCCTAAAGCTATTTCATGACCCCTTTTAGCACGCTTAATTTCTTGTTTAAGACTTGTCCTACTCTTCTGACATTCCTCCAGGGCCCGTTCTGTTCTTCGCTGCCTAGACCTTATGTACGCTTCCCTTTTCCTCTTGGCTAGTCATACAACTTCTCCTGTCATCCACGGTTCACTAATCTGCCCTTCCTATCCTTTGCCTTCAACGGGACATGCCAATCCTGCACTACCGTTAACTTATCTTTGAAAGCCTCCCACATCTCAAATGTGGACTTCCCTCCAAATAGCTGTGTCGAATCAACATTTCCCAGCTCCTGCCTAAGTTTGATATAATTGACCTTGGCCCAGTTTAGGGCCTCTATCTTCTTTATCTACGAGTATACTAAAACTTACAGAATTGTGGTCACTGTTCCCAAAGAAATCCCCCACCACAATTTCTACCATTTGTCCTGACTCATTCGCCAGTACCAGGTCCAATATGGCCCCTCCATATTGACATACTGCTCTAGAAAACTCTCCTGGACGCTTCGTACAAATTCTACTCCATCCAGACCTCTGACGCTAAGTGTATCCCAGCTAATGTTGGGAAAATTAAAATATCCCATCACCACTACCCTATTGCCTCTACATCTATTCATAATCTGTTTACTTATTTGTTCTTTCACCTCATGCTCACTGTTGGGAGGTCTGTAACACAGCCCCAACAATGGAACCGCACCCTTCTTATTTCTCAGCTCCACCCAGAATGCCTCACTACCCAAGACCGCCATAGTGTCCTCCTTTAGCACAGCTGTGATATCCTCCCTGACCAGCAATGCAACTCCACCCCCCCTTTTACTTCCCTCCCTGTCCTGTCTGAAGCGTCTGTACTCTGTACCATTTAGTTGCCAATCATCACGCTCTTCCTTCAACCAAGTCTCTGTGATGGCAATAATGTCACAGTCCCAGGCAACAATCCAAGCCCTAAGTTCATCTGCCTTACACACTATACCCCTTGCATTAAAGTAGCTGCATTTCAGGCCACCATCTCTTTTGCGCTCACCTGCTCTCTGTCTATTCTTCCCTTTATTAATGTTATCTTCATAATTCTTACAGTCTCCAATCTCCACCTCACTGCCTACTTGTTTTTTTTTTGGTTAGCAGTTCCCTGCCACATTAGTTTATAACATCCCCAACAGCAGTAGCAAAAACTCCCTCAAGAACATGGGTTCCGGTTAGGTTCAGATGTATACCGTCCCTTTTGTAATAGTCTCACCTTCCCCAGAACCGGTCCCAAAGTCCAACAAATCTGAACTCCTCCCTCCTACACCATCTCTCAAGTCGCATGTTCATCCTGCCTATTTTTTCATTTCTACGCTGGCTAGCACGTGGCACTGGGAGTAATCCCAAGATCACTACCTTTGAGGTCCTTCCCTTTAACTTCTCTCCTAGCACCCTGAATTCTTCTTTCAGGACCTCATCTCGCTTTCTACTTATGTCGTTTTGCCCATATGCACCAAGAGAACTGGCTGTTCACTCTTCCCTTTTAGAATGCTCTGCAGCCGATCAATGACATCCCTGACCCGAGGCAACATACCATCCGGGTGTCCAGTTTTAGGCCACAGAACTGCCTATCTACTCCCCTCACAATATGACTATGGCTTTACGAGTCTTTTTCCCGCCCTTCTGAACAGCAGAGCCCGCCACGGTGCCAACTGCTTGACAACTGCTGCCTTCCCCTGAGGGAAATTCTTGGAACGTGTTCCTTAACGATATTGTGGTGGATCTTCAGCAAATGAACTTCAACAATTCAAGAAAGCTGTTCACCATTTCATTCATTGCAGCAACAAGTCACGAGAAATAGATGCTAGTTCAGACAGTGACCACCATATACAATGAATGAAAAAAAAAAGCGACTGGAAACACTGGACACTGAAAAGGCTATGGCCTTTGAAAAGTTAGTGTCATTCATATGTAAGAGTTGAGGTCGAGAAATTCTACGCTTCGAGTCAAGCTTTTCCAGTACATCCGAAACACTGTTATCTCCTCGAAAAAGCAAAACAGTGCTGAGCTATGACATGTAAAGAATGGGCAGAACACATCCAATCCTCTAAGTACTGCTTCATCGTTCTACTCTCGATGATCTGAAGTGAAAACAAAACTCATCAACAGTGTTGTCAAATAAGATCTGCTTAGGAATAAGTTGCTTATTGACAGTCAGTTTCGGTTTATCCAGGCGTAATCAGCTCTCACCCATATTGCAACGTTATTCCATGGATGAGCTGGGATTGACTACGCTGCATGTCAAGGAAGTATTTGGAGGAAGGATTGTAAGGCCAAGTAGCTCTCGAAAAATTGAAGCCACTGGGCCACATGCTAAGAGTAAACAAGATAATGAAAACGATAATAATTAATGCAGTGTCTGTATCAAAACGCATAAATGTTAAAATTGCAAACTTAAAAATTTAAACAGAAAGCTGAAAACAGTTCTCTCATTCTGGGCTCACCCCAAGAATTAAATAGTCACGCAACACAGAAGATACCCTATGGCCCATCGCGTTGGTACTTAGCTATCTACAGGAATCCCACTTCCTAGTACTTGGCCCTTCCTTTTCAGATGGCAGCTGTTCACTCGTGGATTCCTGTAAGTATCAGCATTTGGACAACAACGATTTATGTTATATGTTAACGAACTGGAGGAAGGAATTGATGGCAATGTTGCTCAGTTTGCAAGTGATGAAAAGATCGTTGGAGGAAGAGGTAGATTTGAGAAAAATGTAGAGGATTCAGAACGATTTGAACAGACTAGGAAAGTGCACAAAAAGTAGCAGAGGAAGTAGAATGTGGAAAAGTGAATTTGTACATTTCAGTAGTAAGAATAGAGCCGTTGGCTATTTTCTGAACGGGGAAAGGCTTAGAAAATCTGAAATACAAGAAATTCTAGTTCCGGATTGTCTAATGGTTTGATACAAGTTCAGCTGGCAGTTAGGAAGGAAAATGCAATGTTAGAATTCATTTTAGGAGGGGTGGAAAGCAAGAGTACGGATGTACTTCTCATGTTGTATTAGACAGTGGTCAGGCATGATTAGAGAATGCAGGGAGGTTTGGGATATAGTGGACATGGCGAATTTGTTTCTCGTAGTCAGAGAGTCTCGGATTCCAGGCTAGAGATTCAGCTTGAACTGACGATCATTTGGAACTGTGTTAAAGAGGAATTTCACCGACCAGAGTGTGGTGAATCTGTGGGTCTGTTTGCCATCATAAGCTGCGAAGATCAAGTCATTGAGTGTATTACGATACAAATGGATCATTTGTAAATTAAAAATGGGATATAGGGTTACAGGAAGGAAGCAGGAGATGAGGTTAAAAATGAACTACAATGAAATGATAGATCTTCCTCGATGAATTGAATGGACTCCTATGTCTTAGGATCTCATAGATTTATGGTCTTATGACATCACTAATGCTCATGCAAACACTCTTTAACGATTCGAATGTTTTCACCTCTACTACCTTTCCAGAATATGTATTCCAGACAACTACCACCATCTGGTGAAATGTTCTATTCTGAAACCCCCCTAACCATAAGACCATAAGACATAGGAGTGTAAGTAAGGCCATTCGGCCTATCGAGTCCACTCTGCCATTTAATCATTGCTGATGGGCATTTCAACTCCATTTAGCAGCACTCTGCCCATAGCCCTTAATTCCTTGCGAGATCAAAAATTTATCCATCTCTCCCTTGCATACATATAACCTCCATTGCAATGAATTCCACAGGCCCACTACTCTTTGGCTGAAGACATGTCACTTCATTTCCGTTCTAAATTGATCCTCTCTAATTCTAAGGCTGTGCCCATGGGTCCTCGTCTCCCCGCCTATGGAAACAAGTTCCCAACGTCCATCCTTTCCAAGCATTATCTTGTAAATTTCTATTAGATCTCCTCTCAACCTTCTAATCTCTAATGCATAGAATCCCAGGATTCTCAACCGTTTGTCGTATATTAGACAAACCATTCCAGGGATTACCCATGTGAATCTCTGCTGGACGCACTCCAGTGCCAGTATGTCTTTCTTTAGGTGTGGTGTCCAAAATTGGACACAGTATTCTGAATGGGGCCTAACAAGAGATTTGTAAAGTCTCAGAAACACAGCACTGCTTTAATATTCCACCCCTCTTGAGAAAACTGACAAAATTACATTTGTTTTACTAATCAGGGATTCAACCTGGAAGTCAACCTTTAGAGAATCCTAGACGAGCACACCCAAATCCCTTTGTACTTTAGCTTTCTGAATTTTCTCACCATTTAGGAAATAGTCCATGCCTGTATTCTTTTGTCCAAAGTGCAAGACCTTGCATTTGCTCACGTTAAATTTCATCAGACATTTCCTGGACAACTCTCCTAAACTGTTAAATATTTCTGCAGCATCTCCACTTCCTCAGCCTGCCCGCCTAACTTGGTATCATCGGCGAACTTCACCAGAATGCCCCTAGTCCCTTCATCCAGATCATTAATATATGAAGTGAACAGCTGCGGCCCCAACACTGAACTCTGCAGAACACCACTTGCCTTTAGCTGCCATTTCGAAAAAGAACCTTTTATCCCAACTCTCTGTCTTCTGTCAGACAGCTATTTCTCAATCCATGCCAGTCGCTCACCTCGAATACCGTGGTCCCTCACCTTACTCAGCGGTCACTCGTGAGGCACCTTATCAAAGGCCTTTTGAGTGTCGAGATAGATTAAATACACTGTACCTCCCTGGTCTTACCGACCTGTTACCTCTTCAAAGAATTCTTATAGTTTTCTCAGGCACGATTGCCCTTCACAAAATCCATGCTGCCTTGGTCTAATTCGACTCTGTGCTTCAAAGAAATTAGGAAGTTCACCCTTAACGATGGATGCTAGAATTCTACCTACAACTGAGGTTAGGCGAGTCAGTCTATACTTTTCCATCTTTTGTCTTGATCCTTTCTTGAACAAAAGGGTTACAACAGCGATTTTCCAATCATCAGAGACTTTCCTTGACTCCAGTGATTTTTGAAAGACGAAAATCAACGCCTCCACTATTTCTTCAGCCACCTCACTCAGGACTCTAGACACTTTTAGTTTCTCTAGCACTTCCTCTTTTGTAATGGCTACCATACTCAACTCTTCCCCCGACTCCTAACTTATTGGGATATTGCTCATGTCTTCCACTGGCACAAAATGTTTACTAAGTTCTGCAGCTATTTCCTTATCTCCCAGCATTAGTCTTTCTGCATAATTTGGAGAGGCCCAATTTCTACTTTTGCCTCTCGTTTGTTTGTTATGCATTGAAAGAAACTTTTACTATCATTTCTAATATTACTGGCTAGCTTACATTCATACTCTCTCCTTCCTTATTTCTCTGTTTGCTTTTTTGTCGTCTTGCCAAACTTCTGATTTTCCAGTGCTCTTGGTCACTTTATAGGCTCTCTCATTTTCATTGATACATTTCCTAACTTCATTTGTCATCCATGACTGTCTAATTATCCACCTCCACCCCGGATAATATTTATTTTCTTTGGGATGCAGCTCTGTACTGTGTCGTTAATTACACTCAGAAACTCCTGCAATTGTTGCTCGACTGTCTTCCCCCAATAGGCTCTGTTTTCAGTCGATTTCCGTCAGTTCCTCTCTTATGCTCTGTAATTAACTTTATTTAGCTGTAACACCATTACATCCGATTTTGCATTCTCACTTTCAAACTGCTGCCTGAACTCTACCATATTATGATCGCTGCCTGAGAAGTGTTCCCTTACTTTTAGATCTTTTATAAAGTCTGGTTCATTACATAGCACGAAGTCCAGAATAGCCTGCTCCCTTGTGGGCTCCATCATAATCTGTTCCAAAAAGCCATTCTATAAACATTCCATTAATTCCCTTTCTTTGGATCCACCGGCAACATTATTCACCAAACCATTTGCATATTACAACCCCCATGATCACCGTGACCTTGCCTTTTTGACATGGCCTGTTTATTTCCTGGTAAATCTTGCGCCACTGGTCCTGACCACTGCTGGGAGGTCTGTACATAACTCCCATTACCTTTTTTGCCGTTGTGGTTCCTCAACTCCCACACAGACTCCACATCATCTGACCCCATGCCATTCAGTGCCATAGATTTAATTTAATTCTTAACTAACAAGGAAACCCCGCCCCCTCTGCCCACCACCCTATCTTTTCAATAAATTGCAAATCCTTGGATTTTTAACTGCCAGTCCTGGACCCCCTGCAACCATGTCTCTGTGATGCCTACCACATCATAATTATTCACGATGATTTATGCCATTAATTCAGTTGCTTTATCACGAATACTATGAGCATTCAGGTAAAGCACCTTAACGCTTATCTTCTTATCCTGATGATTTCCAACATCTCTCTTAAATGTCCAAACAAATGGCAATTTCTGTTTGCTTCATTCCTAGTCTGCCTTGAACTTAAAGCCTTTACACATGCTAACCTGCTGCTTATCTTGCTGCTATATTCCATGCTCTCTGTTGCTTTCCCTTTCCCTTTCCCACGACTCACAAGTTTAATTTTCAGTGACCACCCCATTTATCCTTTTCGCCATAACACTGGTTCCAGGTCAGTTCAGTTGGAGAATGTACCAATGGTACAGATTGCCGCGGTTCCAAAACTGATGCCAATATCCCATGAAATGGAATCCCTCTTTCCCAATACCAATCTCTTAGCCACGTGTTTACTTCCCTAATTCTTATCCCTTTGCCAATTGACACATGGCTCGAGCATTAATCCAGAGATTATGACCCTCAAGGACCTTTTCCTCAATTTCCTTCCTCGTGCTTAAATACTCTCCAATCAGGTCGTCATTCCTAGCCTTGCCTCTGTTGTTTGTGCCAGCGTGGGCCACAAGACCTGGATTTTTTTTTTCCCTCCCGCTCCAATATCCTTCAAAGCTGGTCGGAGATGTCTTGCATCCTGGCACGGCAGACAACACGCCATGCGAGACTCCTGATCTGGCTCGCAAAGGATATGATCTGTCCCCCTAATGATAGAGTTCCTAATAGCAAATGCTTGTCTTTTGCTCCCCTCTCTTGAAAGGCCCTTTGTACTACGGTGCCGTGGTCAGCTGGCTTATCCCGCCCACAGCCCTTTTCCTCATCCATACAGGGAGCAAAAATCTCATACCTGTAGGACAAGGTTAAGTGCTGAGGCTCCTCCACTCCTGAACTGAGAATACCCCTACTTGCCTCACTTACAGTCACACCTTGTTGTTCCTGATCACTAACTGAATTTGAATTACCAAATCTGCTTCCTGAAACAAAGCGTCCAGGTAGCACTCCCCCTCCTGAATGTGCCGCAGTATTTGGAGATCAGATTCCAGATCATTAATTCTGATCCGGACTTCTTCCAGTATACAACACTGCAAATGTGGTCACTGCCATTCATAATGGGATCAGACAGCTCCCACATTATACAGCTACATCACATCACCTGTGTAGTCATCTCTACTTATTTAATTAATTTACACAAATTTATTACTTAAATAATTTCTAGTACTTCTCCATGGTATTATTCAACCCACCAACTAATAGTAAACATTTATTCATTCACACGATTAGTGTTATGTCCTGAACTTTAACAGTTTCCGTTTCTTGATACTGAACATTTTATTTGAAGGGAAAAGCAACTCCTATTCACTTTGCATATGGCCATTATAGTCTCGTCCATCTCAATAAGTTTCCCATTTCAGCCGACACACCTCTGAAGATGTAGAGCCTCGCTCACACGTAAAATCCTCCATTACAAGCAAAATATCGGTGATTCTCCTTTGCACTCACTCCATTGAATCTCCAAATAAAAATATAAATTTCTGAAAACCCTCAGCAAACCTTGTTCCCAATCATGATCACTGGATCCGAAAGGTTCACTCTGATCTTGTTCACTGATGCTCCTAGACCTGCTGAGACTTTCGAATTGTTTCTGCTTTTAAAGTCATAGAATCATACAGATGTACAGCACAGGAAACAAACCCTTCCGTCAAACTTGTCCAAGCCAACCAGATATCCTAACACAATCCAGTCCCAACTGCCAGCACCCGGCCCATATCCCTCCAAGCCCTTCATATTCATATATCCATCAGATGCATCTTAAATGTTGCAATTGTACCCGACTCCACCACTTCCTCTGGTAACTCATTCCATACAAGTACCTACCCTGCCTGAAAAAGGTGCCCCTTACGTCTCTTTTATATCTTTCCCCTCTCACTCTAAACCTGTGCCCTCTACTTCTGGACTCCCCCACTCCAGGGAAATGACTTTGTCTGTTTATCCTATCGATGCCCCTCATGATTTTATAAACCTGTGTAAGGTCTCCCCTTAGCCTCTGACGCTCCAGGGAAATCAGTCCTAGTTTATTCAACCTCTGTAAATAGCTCAAATCCTCCAAACCTGACAACAGCCTTTTGAAACGTTTCTGAACCCTTTCAAGTTTGACAACCTCTTTCCCACAGGAGCGAGACCAGAAATGGAAGCAATATTCCAACATTAACCTAACTAATGTCCTGTACAGCTGCAACATGACCTCCCAACGCCTGTACTCAATATTCTGACCAATAAAGGAAAACATACCAAACGCCTTCTTCAGGTCCGTTCTACCTGCGATTCTACTTTCATGGAGCTATGAACCCCTGCACCCCAAGGCCACTTTGTTCAGCAACACTCCCTAGAACCTTACCATTAAGTGTATATGTCATGCTAAGCTTTGCTTTCCTAAAATGCAGCATCCCTCACATTTATCGAAAATAAACTCCATCTGCCACTTCTCAGCCCGTTGGCCCATTTGATAAATATCCTGTTGTAATCTGAGGTAACATTCTGTGCTGTCCACTACACCTCATCTGCAAACTTACTGACTATACCTCTCATCCAAATCATTTACGTGAATGCCAAAAAGTAGAGGACCCAGCACCGATTCTTGTGGCACTCCACTAGTCACAGGTCTCCAGTCTTAAAAACAATCCTCTACCACCACCCTCTGTCTTCTATCTTTGAACCAGTTCTGTATCCAAATGGCTAGTTCTCCCTGTTTTTCATGAGATCTGTTCTTGCTAACCAGTCTCCCATGGGGAACCTTATAGAACGCCTTACTGAAGTCCATATAGATCACATCTACCTCTCTGTCCTAATGAATCCACTTTGTTACTTGTTCATAAAACTCAATCAAGTTTGTGAGACATGATTTCCCATGCACAAAGCCATGTTGACTATCGCTAATCAGTCCTTGCATTTCCAAATACATGTACATCCTGTCCCTCAGGATTCCCTGCAACAACTTACCAAACACTGACGTCAGGCTCACTGGTCTATAGTTCCTTGGCTTGTCATTACCACCTTTCATAAACAGTGGCACCACGTTAGCCAACCTCCAGCATTCTGGCACCTCACCTGTGACTATCTATGATACAATCATCTCAGCAATATCCCTAGCAATCACTTCCCTAGCTTCCCACAGAGTTCTAGGGTACATCTGATCAGGTCTGGAGATATATCCACTTATTTGCATGTCAATACATCCAGTACTTCCTCCTCTGTACTATGGACATTTTTCTAGATGCCTTCATCTATTTCCCTACATTCTATATCTTCCATGTTCTTTTCCACAGTAAATACTGATGCAAAATACTTGTTTCAGATTTCCAGCATTCTCAATTGTTTTTGTATTTAAGTCCACTGATATTATATTCTTCCTATAGTGCGCCAATGACAAATGCACACAGTACTCTAACTTTGGCCTAAACAGTTTTGCATAGTTCCAACATAATCTCCCCACGTTTTATAATCTATACCATGATTCACTCTGAAAAGTAACGGATGTGCCTTCTTCACCACGCAAATAATCTTTCCTGCTCCTTTCGGGGATCTGTGAGCAAATAGCCCAGATCCCTCTGCCCCTCAGAGATTTGTCATACCTTGCCATTCATTGAATACTCCCTTATCTTATTACTAAGAGGAAACATGACTTCTAAACTCTCGTTGTCAACCCAATTCAGGGATTCTTGACCTGTCCATCGGCTTTCGCACCTATCCACTCCATTCTTCTCTCCGACATATCACCTTCTCGCTCACCTTCATCTACCTATTGCATTCTCAGCTACCTTTCCCAGCCCGACCCCCTTTCATTTATCTCTTCGACCCCGACCCACAAGCCTCATTGCTGATGAAGGGTTTATGCCTGGAACATCGATTCTCTCTGCCTGACCTGCTGTGCTTTTCTAGCATACTCGATCATTCTCTGTAGGTTATTGAACACGTCAGTGAATCACATGTAATCGATAAGTGAAGGCCAATTTATACTGTGAGGGTTAAGAAACATTTTCATATTGCACTTCAAATAAATCCTCGTACAGATACCAATTTCCAGTAAAATTGCACAATGCCATAGTATAGACGAAATACATTTTTATCTTTTTCATAGTCACAAAGAAGTTATACGCCATGCTGAGAGTAAACAAAATTACAAACTGATCAACATGAAGGCAGTCCAGCTATGCTCATGTAAAAAATTCCAACGTGTCTTCTTCAAACTCGTAGACTTCTGAGTCATCCTCTGCCTACATGCATCGAGCCATAGATTCCAACAACACATAGATAGACCCTTTGGTCCAAACGGCCCATGGCAAGCAAAGTTTTCATCCATGATAACCCTATTTCCCTGTATTCAACCTACATCCTTCTAATCCTTTCCTAACCATGCATTTGTGCAACTTCCTTTTAAATATTGATAACGTACCAACCTTAATGACTTTAGCGGACATCTCATTCAATAAACATTCCACCCTCTGTATTAAAAAGGATGTTCCCCCGTTTACCTTTTATTCTCTTCCCTCTAACATTAAACTGATATCCTGTCGTCCTCCATTCCTCAACCCTGGGGAAAAGACTTAGTACATTCACTCTATTTATGCCTCTCATGATCTTACAGAACTCTCTAAGGTGCACGCGAGTCTCCTATTCTGTAAAATAGAAAAGGCTTATCTTGTCCAACCTCTTCCAACGATTCAGACCCTCGAGTCTTGGCAACATCCTTACAAATGTTCTGAACTCTTTCCAGTTTAATAAGATCCTTCCCATAAAAAGGTCACCAAATCTGAACACAATACTCCAAGTGTGGCATCACCAACGTCCTGTATAACTGTAACATAATTTCCCAAATACTACACTCAATGTTCTGACTGATGAAGGCCAGTATGCCAAAAACCTTCTTCACTCTCTTGTCCACCTGCAACTCCACTTTCAGAGATCTGTGAACCTGAGCTCCAAGATCCATCTATTCAACAACCTTCCTTTAGGCCCTGCCATTCTCCATGAAATTCCTACCTTCTTTTGACCTTCCAAAATGCAAGACGTCACAATTATCGATATTAAATTCCATTTGCCATTTTGTGGCCCACTTCCCCAGCTGATCAAGGGCCTACTACAAGTTCTGATAACCTTCCTTTCTGTACACCCCTATTTTAGTGTTATCAGCAAATGTATTAATCATGCCTTGTACATTCTCATCTAAATCATTGATATAGATAACAAAACAGCAACGGGCCCAGCACCGACATCTGAGAGACTCCACTACTGGAAGAAAGTGAGGACTGCAGATGCTGGACATCAGAGGCGTGATTGTGTTGCTGGAAAAGCACAGCAGGTCAGGCACGTAGCTTTATTGTCACAGCAGGAGATTCTCCTGCTCCTCGGATGCAGTCTGACCTGCTGTGGTATTCCATGCACCAAATTCCGGACACTCCACTTGTCACAGGCCTACAGTCCGACCAGCATACTTCCAGTATTACCCTCTGCTTCTTACCAGCAAGCCAATTTTGTGTCTAATTTTCCAATTCACCCTATATCCCATGCGACCGAACATGTAGAACTTTATCAAATACCTTGCTGAATTCCATGTGGACTACGTCACCTGCCTAACCTTCATTAACCTTGCTGGTCACTTCATCAAAGAACTATAACAAATTTGTGAACCATGATGTCTCACTCACAAAACCACGTTGACTACTCCCATTCAAGCTCAATTTTCCAAAGGAATGAAAATGTTATTTCAAAATATTATCAAGTAAGTTACCCACCATAGATGTTAAGCTTACAGTTCCCAGGCTTTACTTTGCATCCCTTCTTGAATACTGGCCCCAAACTCGCTAACCTCCAGTCTTCCGGGACATCACACATGGCTAACACTGACGTAAAAAACATCAGTCAAGGCCCCCGCAAATTCTTTTCGAGCTCCTTGCAGTGTTTTTGGATATATCCGGTCAGAATCAGGAAATTTATCCATCTTCATGCATTCTAATACATACAAAACCTCCTCTATTGTAAGAGGGACTGTCCCAAAGACATCACCACTACCTTCCCCAAACTCCCAATTCTCCATGTCTTCCTCCATTGTAAACACAGAGGAGAAATATTTATTGAGAACCTCGCTCATATCCTGCAGTTCTACAAATAAATGATTACTATCGTCCTTAAAGGACTCTATTCTCTCCAGAGTTATTCTTTTTTCTTTAATATACTTAAAGTACTTCTTCACGGTTTTGAGAAGCAATTGTTGTTTATTGCTATAAATGTGTTCACGTTGAAAGCAGAATACAAACAGTCAGGATTACATGAAAATGGCAATCGCCGGTTTGGTGATGGATTAGAATTTCAACATACTTGTCTTGAACATGTAACAGTTACTTTTGTCATCCTGATACTGATTGACAAAATATCCATAATAATGTAAAAAATATACTTATTGCGTTAGAACTGTAGGGTTCGGATCTTGTAAGAGAGAGTGGAAATTTTATATATGTTCTTCTTTTCTTCCACTAAGAGAAATACTGTCTGTGTGCACAGATGACACATCCTATGCCACCAAATCTCTCCCATTCTAAAACAACCACCAGCGAAGATGTATGCACCACTTATCAAACAGCCTTTCCCCCAATAACAGAGCGACGCTCCAACATTACCAGGTACAGCAGTTCGTCGAGCAGACTTGTCTATGTATTGAGACACCATCTGAGATGGGCAGATAGATAATATTTAGGAAGTCATGAGAGCCAAAGTCACAGTGACCCCGTTAACATAAACAGTTTTACTATCCATTGGACAGAGCGCTAATTGAGGCTAAAAAAGGCCTCACCACCTGTCGACAGGTCAATCACATGTTGCGCAGAGTTGGTTAGTGAGTGTGTATTCTCTGACATAACTATAGGTGTACACTTTCCTGAGATGACACATTAATTCATTTGTAATATGTCAACTGTTTGCATTCCTTCTTTGCACTCTTTTCCGTAAATCTGGTACTGGAGACTTTTAACCAACAATATACCATGCAAAACCTGACACATGCAATAACGGCTCGCTGCTTTGGCTTTTTATATTGTTATCCTCTCCATTCACAACGTTGGACTTTCTGAACGATAGACCTGGACAGAAGCATGCCAATCAATTTTTTAACCAATGCTATAGGTTCTACCTTGACATTGTGCATACGAATTATGAACAGGAGAGATTACACAATGATCTTGTTCCCTCGTGAGATGAGCATGTAACGCAACCATTGTGATAAATATTGGATCAGCAGACGTAATATTGACATGGAACAGCATAGTCCTTTTTGCTGTTGATCTAAATCTATTTGCCATTGACTGCCAACAATCAAAAAATAGAAAAGCGGGATACAGAAACGGCCAGTAATGCAGGACAACAAGATCATCTACTATGTCTTGTTTCACAATATGAAGGCATCAGCACTTTTTGCCGATATCTAGTTGCCCACGAACGGAATGCTCATGTGGCTATCCTCGAGTAAATTTACAAAATGACTGCACAGACCATATCAGGCTTTGGAGATGTTGTTTTATGAAAGGTATTTTAATGAACTAGTGGTGTTTTACGGTATGGTCTCTGAGGTCCCATTGCTAAGAGTAATTACAGACTTGCCAATGGACCTCCAATTCAAGCAGCAGCTGTTGAGATATCAACTGTGTTCACCAACCTGGGTCCCTGGATTAATAGTCCAATCAGATTCTCATTACACCACTTATATATACATTTTGTCATCTGCAACTGTGGAAGCCATACCAATGATGTGAAATGACGACAAAGTGAATACATACTATTAAACGTGCAAGAAGAATGGAGTCATTCCAGGAGACAGTTCCAATAGTCAAATCGGCAGGTAACAAAGGAATGACTGACACTTTCAGCAACACGTGAGCGAAGAGAAGTTGAGAGTAGAGTTAAATTTCAGAGTGGCAAGCAGCCAGTCATAGTGGTGGAGTCAATAGTGTTTGGAGACAACTTGGTTTCAATTGCGACATTGAGACTCTGAATCCAGGTTTCGTCTCGGACAATGGCCAAAGAGAAGGATGTATCAGGGAATTGTGAAACTGACGTTTTTCAGGCATAGCAGACATTGGTTTGGGTGGTTTATCGTTTATTTGTTGGGCGTTTCTGCTCATTCACTAGTAGGTTCACACACCCACTATTGAAGACCAGCAGCGGGGTCAATGAAAATGTTGTTCATGAAGAGCGAGTTGCCATCTTCAAGATGTGTACTACCTGAACTTGTAGATCACCTAGTAGTAAGTGATTAAAAACAACGCTAAAGATCGCAAACCTTTGGTCACTGGATGTATTACACTGCTCACAAATCAGACTGGAGAGTATACATATTTGGTTCAAGTGTAAAATACTGATATTGAAGGCTTCAGATTGTATTTCTTCATTTGTTGCAGTTATCAAAGCCACTTAAGCAATTTCATCTTTGTCTAGTAATGCCAGTGAATACTCCATGAGAATTTCAGAATATCTAAATTTGACTCAGTTGCTTAGATTTTGCAAAAAGACGTTATTGCATCTACAGGAATCTATAATGCAGACACCTCAGATTATGAACAGGGTTTTAAACTGTAAGTTTGGACAAGTGAAACTAACTAACGTTGGTTTTTCATGGGCATATTTATACTTCTAATTAAATTGTGGCTGAGGGATGAGTGTTCTGGTAAACAGGAGTACATGGTTCCCCTGTTCCAGTCTGTTGCAGTGAGTCTCAAGCTACTGGTCACGGAATTAGGATCATTTCCCCTACTCTTCTGCACTGGGCTCTGGCACCCTGAATCTCAAAGTGTGTCGTTAGCCATCCAGCCGATGTAAATCTCCACAGAATAAAAGCTGTTCACTGGACACACCAGGGCAGCTGTGTTCTCAACGTCAATCTCGGGCATGGATGCGGACATAATGTAAATTTTAAGAGGATGCATTTCCTCAACTGTCAAAAGAATAATACTACACTGAGTCCCTTCTTTGTAAATATTTCACACCTTCTTCTGTTTGTTACTAATAGTATAGGCGTGGAGGTCTGAAATTGTATTCTTCTTCCAATTGTTCGCTGATGTAACTCATGTCCTTAATTTTGGTGACTTGATCTTACTCTCATGTTCAATTGCCAGAAGTTTGAGCCGATCAGCTATAAATGAAAGAAAAACTGAACCTGTTGGAATGCAATCATTTGTATTATTTTCAGATTAGTGTTTGCAGAATGAAAATGTAGATTATAATATTCATGTGTACATGGACAGTTTATGTGGAAAATCATTACAAAAACAGCTCATTTCATCAGCCCCTGAACATCACCTAACCTGCATATTTCTTGACAAGTAGGGCAAATAGCATGGCCAATCCACCCAACGTGCATATCTCAGAACTGTGGAATGAAATCCAGGGAGACATATGGAGAATACGCAAACTGCATGCAGTTTGCCCCAGGGTGACAATAAACAGGGTTCCGAATACTGTGCGGCAGCAGCGCTGACCACTGAGCCACAGTCACCATTCCACACGTGAAGAGTGGCACTGATGCTTTACAGCTCCAGGGACCCGAGTTCAATTCCTGACTTGCACGACCGTATGTGTAGAGTTCATACATTGTACTGTGTCCGCATGGCTTTCCTCTGGTTTGCACCTTTCCTAATGTTTTCCAAAGATGTGCAACTTAGGTGGATAGGTCATGCTAAATTACACATACTGTCCAGGCCCGTGCAGGCAAGGTGGATTAACGATGGGATAGGCAGGTTTACAGGTAAATGTTACAGGCGGTGGTTCTGAGCGGTCTGCTCTTTTGAGAGTCTATGTATATTTGATGGGCCGAATGCCCTGATTCCCCATTATAGTCATTCAGTGAACCAGTATATTAAACTCTAACCTCTGCTTTCCTCGTTCCTCTCTGGTGTTTTCTTTGTTGTTCGTCATTCATTGTTTTACCCACTCTGTTTCCCCGAATTAAAGCTTGCTCACATGATGAATTTGCTTCTATTCCACTCAGGATTTCTGGTCGCCACTCTTTCTGTTCTCATGCTCCTATCCACTTACCAGGGCACAGCGATGCTTTCTAACTCACTGCAGATGATTTCACACACAATAGTCGCTGTCTGTTTTGGACAATTCTCTTTAATGGAATGGAGCAGGTCAGGCAGCATCCAAGGAGCAGGAGAATCGATGTTTCGGGCATAAGCCCTTCTTCAGGAATGAGGAGGGTGTGCCAAGCAGCCTAAGATAAATGGTAGGGAGGAGGGACTTGGGGGAGGGGCGTTGGGAATGCGATAGATGGAAGGAGGTTAAGGTGAGGGTGATAGGCCGGAGAGGGGGTGGGAGTGGAAAGGTTGGGAAGAAGATTGCAGGTCAAGAAGGCGGTGCTGAGTCCGAGGGTTGGGACTAAGATAAGGTGGTGGGAGGGGAAATGAGAAAGCTGGAGAAATCTGCATTCATCCCTTGTGGTTGGAGGGTTCCTAGGCGGAAGATGAGGCGCTCTTCCTCCAGGCGTTGTGTAGACTATTCAGGTCATCGATTCTGCTCACTCTGTTAATTCAATTTAGTAATTGTTTATCCTTTTTTTCTATTTTATTCCATCACTGATTGAAAGCTCTATCAATTTCAACTGCCTGTCTTCACAAGACTCACTGTAGATTGAATTTCAACGTCTGTCTTCTCTCCTCCCTGTCCTAGGCGCTTGTAGTCTGAACGCTTCGTACCATGTTTAAAAATATTCCACCAGATTCTTCAAATTGTCTCCGATCTACAAGCCACATTTGAATGCCCACACACTCCCTTCTTTATCCCACGTCGGATGCAAAACATTTCCTCCATTGACCAGTGATCGACATGATTCTTGCCGAGATAAACTTCAACCTTGAAATGTTTTTATGGTGATTAATCCCGTTCATTGCTTCCCCCATTCTTGTCGTTCTATGGAAACGTTCGCCATCCTCTTCTCGAAAATCCCAATTCTCCATTCCTTTAATTTCAGATTGTTGTGTCTCTGAAGTCCCAGAAATGGTGATGGATGTGTCTGAAGATATCTTTTGGCTTCACACTCGAGTTAATATTCACTTCATGACGGTGATCTTATTTCTTAATATGTCTGAAGGATTTAAAGACACCCCTGGTGATTACAAGTGGTTGAGCGAGATTATGGTGTATTTTTTTCCCAAACTTGATCACCAGCTATATTCACTGCCGTGAATATAGGAGACTTAAAAGTGTCTGGATCGGCACACACCGCTGTCCAGAATACTTACGTTGGAAGGGGAAAGTGAATAAGGTGATGCTGTGCATTAGACGCTCCAAGAGGATCAGGTAATGAAGGGATGAGGACGAAATGTAACGGCTGTGCAAACAATTTTCAGCAGCAAATGATTCGCAAAATGACTTCGAATAGGGAGATTGCATTCTGCAGTACACCTAAGGAACTGGTTGGTGAATTAACTAGCTAAAAGAGTATTGTCTTGCTGATTTCAATGCACAGCAGTTTATGATTTGGAAACATTTTGAGGTGGAATGGAGACAGCAATAAAAAAAAGTATTGAAGATTAAAGATTATTTTCCGAGAGAACACATATTCACGGAAGTTAGTGAATGAAATGAAATGGATGGTCTCAGTTTATAAAGCAAATAAACTGTTCTTGAACTTGGGGAAGGAAAGTTACATCAATTTCAGAAACCGATGCTACATTGTTAAAATGAAGGAATAGTAGAGGAAATACCACACTGTTGGCTGTGTCCAAAAGCCAAGCTATTATCTTGCAGGAATGAACGGCGCAATTTGCTGCAACTTTTAAAAGTTAGACACAGAAGTAAACGGTTCTCTCTCTCGGTATTCTTTATTGCTTTTAAGCACTCTCTCTCTCTCTCTCCCCCCTGCTTGCTCACGCAGTCTCTTTTGCATATCAGCGCTGGTTCCTCTTTCAGCCTCCACAAAAATAATTTGCTTTTTAGGTGGAACAGGGTCTGACCACGCACACCAGCTCACCACTTCTTTAAATTTGGAAGAAGCACGTTCGAGGCAATTGAGCTCACTGGCCTCCTCTGTAATATTATCTGGGCCTTCAGGACCCTTCCGTCCATTGGTCAAAAACATGTGAAGAGTGAGGGCTCTTGTGCTGATGTACCAGTGTCTGTATGTTTGAATCAGGATGCTCTGAAACCAAGTCCGATTTGTTCAAGGGGCGTGTCATAATATCACTGAACGGTTTAATGAGAACATTCCTTTAATAAGAGGCATTTCTAAACCAGCAGGTCGTAATTGAAGTCCCAACAGTTCCAGAGGTGTATAATAACATCTCTGAATAGCTTGGCTGAGAAATTAAAATGAAAATGTAACGTGCAGCGCCATGGTGGTACAAAAGGTGTGTGTTTAAAACGACTCAAATCCTCAGTTCAAATCCCACCTGCTGGGTGTGTCATGACATCTCTGTAAATTTAAACTAATAAATGTGAATAGGTACCTCTCAACCAGTAGGCTCGGGTGTGACACACACCTGTCCTGATGTGTGCAATAACATAACTGAACAGGTTGTTTAGAATACATAGAAAAAAGATGTAAAGAGCCCTTTCAGCACAGCGATAGCGGCCCTCTTTCTGGGTGTAGAGGCCTGGATTCAAGATCCGTATGTTCCACAGGCGTATAATGTCATCTCTAAATCTAATTAGATAAACCAATGAAAGCAGGATTTGCTTGTGGGAGAAATAACTATTCAGTTGTCTATAAGAGCACTTTTGGTTGCGACTGGTATTGTTTCTGATGACTCTGCGGCTGCAGTGCTCAGTGACTTGCCTTGAGAGTTGACAATGGCCTTTTGTAATTTATGATAGTCTGTATGAGGGTCCTGTATCAATGCTAGGAACCTTGCTGTTTGATATGTACGTTCATGATTTGAATACGAATGCAGAAACTTGAATTAGCATGCTAACGTATGAGTCAACAATTGGTGGTATTGTTGGTAGTAAGCTTTTTTTCTCGGAACAGAATCCCATATTGATCATCTGGTAAATTTTGGGAGATTCAATAAAGTAAATACATATATGACGAATCGTACGACCTCAAGTAATACTGAGGAACAAAGCAATCTTGGTACATATGTTTATAGGTCCCTGACGTTGTTTGCACAGGTGAAATGGTAAACAAGGCGTATGGGATGTTTGCCCTCAAAAGCCAAGGTATAGAATGTGGAAGAAAGTAAATTTTGTTGCAACTTTAGAAAAGAAATTGTTTAGATCACAGATAGAATATTATGCACAGTTCTGGTTGCCACACGAGAAGGAGGACGAGATGAGAATTGAGAGAAGGTCGACGAGATTCGCCAGGATGTTATCTGGGAAGAAAATAATGTGGAGAGTCTGGACAGGTAGAGTGCATTTTCACTGCAGCAGAGAATGCTGATGGGAAGAGAATAGATGTGATTGAGGTGCACAAAATTATAAGAGGCATAAGAATAGAAGATTGTGAGATTGCATTTCCCTTCAGTTCACGTCCATAACAGCATACGGCATAAATGTACAGTGAGGAGTAAGTGGCTTGAAGTTGGTCTGAGGAAGGTTTCTTCTATACAGACGGTGGAGGAATATGGAATAAACTACCAGTGAGAGTGGTGGGTGCAGTCTCATAACATTTAAGAAGCATCTAGTTGAGTAATAAACATGCCAGTGCACTGGACGCTATGCAACAGTTACAATTCAAAAAGAAAAGTGCAGTTTGATGTTTGCCTAGTACAAGGCATAACGTTTATTTAATTTTATAGATAAATGTAGCGCATTGCATTCCAGAGGTAATTCGATTGTTAGAACTAACGAAATTAAAACACAACACACACTTTAATTCATCCACTGTCGTTAAAATGCCACAAAAATAAAGGTGGAATTGCAATATAATTGCTAAATAAAAAAACTTAACAGAATAATAGATATATTAAATATTACTGATTGACTTTTCCACAAACGTACCCCTGGCAAAATGCAAATTCAGAACACAAATTGTTTCACATGCATCTTCTGTAGCCAAGTGTCATTAACAGAAAACTTACAACGTTTAGAGTGACTGGGAGAGATATACTCCAGCTTCCAACCCCACTGAGACACCAGCATCAGCTGTTGAAATCTCTAAACTGGAAGTTAAAAACGCTGGTTTGCTAGAAATGATCATGCCATTGCCGGTTGCTTCTATTGTTTCAAAAGGCTCAAACTTTTACAGGTTGTTTATCTCGCATACAGCGTTCATCGCCTATTCACAGATCACCATCTAAAAGAAAGCACAACAAAACACAACTCTTTGTCATAGTATCGTCATACTTTCCTCCTTTAGAAAATGAAGCATGAACGTGAAATGATGACTTCGTTTTTTTGGAAACTCTTAGAATTTCATTATTAGTTCACTTAAATCCATATATATTGCATTAACTCTAAGCCTACAATCACTAAACATTCATTGCTTTATTTTAATCGTTTTTATTCCCGTCTCCATCTTTAGTAATCGAAGTCGCAACAATGTGTCAGCAATTATGATCTCTCTTCCTGCCACGTGTATAGTTTTGAAAATGAATGGCTGCAATAATAAGCTCCATCGAAACAGTCTGCAATTTTTGTGTTTAGATGTCTCCATAAACACTAAGAGGTTGTAATCAGTACATAAGATTGTCTCAGAAATATTAATGCCAATATAAATTTCGACAAGAATTACAAAGCCAACACTAATCTGAAGGTCTCCCTTCTTAATCATGGCATATTTCAGTTAATTATTTTTCAATTCTCTGGAAAAATACACAATGCATCGTTTTTATTTCCTCATTGTCTCCTTGCAAGGACAGCACCGATAGCCACATCATTTGTGTGGATACACACTTTGAATGGTTTCACTAACACTGGAGCAGACTTTAACACTGCTTTCAAGCTGTCAATACCTTCTGAAAGTCTTCCATTGTTTTCAAATGTTCTGCACTTACTCAATAAATAAATCAGTGTGCAAACACACTCCCAAAATCTGGCACGACCATGCGATAAAAAAACTATCACTCAAACCCAGAAATCGTAGTTTGCCTTCTTCAACGATGGCAGAGGAAACTCCTAAATAACCTTGCCTTCATTACTTTTCCTTTTCCGATCTATGTTCACCATTTTAAACCACTTCGAGATTAGAGTTCGAAACACTGAAGTTAAAAAAAAACCTTCTCTTTCTTTCTTTCTTTCTTCTCTCTCATTCTCCATTTATTCTCTCTCTCTCTACCTGCCTTTCTTGTGTTAGAGCCTCCCTTTCGGTTATTTTTCACCTGCTTTAAATTGCAATTGAGTTGTTTTCATTTCATTTCATTTTTATTTTTATTTTTATTTTGCCAGATTTAGTCTTCCTTTCCCTTTGCTTCTACTTCATTTTGCGACACTTACAATTGATGTGTAGCTATTTTCAAAGAAACTAGTCATTTTCCTGGCAATTGTAAATGCTGCATGGTTGTCACAATTATCTTCACTTTCTCCACAGACACTGAAAACCCAACTCCAAGTCGCTTGCCAATTCCGAAATCTGTGCCTTTTTCAATTTATGTAAAACATCGCAAGTGATCTCTTCCACACCTGGGAGACATTTAACGACTGAACTAGGAATTATTATACAAGGTCTATTTAAACCAACCGAAAGCAACGCCCAAAATGAAAGATGCCTATACGCACGACTCATGGCCTTTCAGTCCCACAATCATAAATCCAATGTGGTATTTGAGACTTTGATCCCGAAAGTAGCCTCCTGTTTGTTACAGACCACACTAAACCCCTTCAAATATGTGAGAGAAGATCGTGGACATGTTCTCATCTTAAAGGTCAGTTTCAAACTTTACATTCCAAGTAAAATTCGATTGGTCTAGCCAAACGACATTCAGTTTTAGAGTACCATTAACATGCAAATAAAATAAAAGTAAAATAAAACACTTGGCTCAACTGTAATTCTATCGAAGCGTTTAACAAAGTAACAGATATGTTAACTGTTACTTACTTATTGTTCCAACATTGTAGCATCCCATAACCAAACCTTGGTATAGTCAAGTTCAAAGAAATCGAATATCTCGCAGGCAATTCTCCATTCCAGGAAGATAAGCATTAACAAAACAAAAATCTGAACGTAAGAGAAGCAGGATGAGAAGTACTGCAGCTTCAAATCCAGCTTCAAGAGGCCAGCAACAATTGCTCCTGAAAATCTCAAACAAGAAAATCCTGGTTCAATGGACACTTGACCCGAAATATTCAAGCTGCTTTTATTGTTCCAAACTTTAGAAAATGAAACACCAAGGTTTCAGAAGAAAGGCACCTCTGATCTCAACGTTTCTTCATAAAACAAAACTGGACAAAATATATCTGTTAAAGGCACAGTATTGTCAGGTTCAAGTGGAAAAGGAAATGCGATTTTATACTGCATGACAGGTGAATTTTTAAAGATGACCTTGTTGCGTCGAAACAAATCTATGTAGACTGTAGGTCAACATAAAAGATAACGTGTGAAAAAAAAAACTCAAAAGCATTCTATAGGCATATAAATAATGCAGGTGTGAGTCCAGTCAGAAACTGAGAAGATGGCATATGTTTCCAGATGCACAGTCATGCATTTAATGTGTATTGGACAGAGATCTACAAGGGAAATGGACGCTCTAACAACGTATGTGCAAAAATATAACTAGCAGTGAAAATTAGTTGGTGTAAAATTAAGTAAACTGTGGAACGGAGAATTAAGAATGGAAACAAACCTGGTAGGTTGACAAATGAAAGGGAAACATGTCAGTCGTCACAACTCCAGGCGAGTAAGTAATATCAGCAGTTAGAAAAAACAAAAAAAAAACAATAATTGCAGAAAATGAAATAAACAGACAATAGAGTAGTGGTACATTCACATTGCAATTCAGATTTGGAAAAGGGAGACAACGCTTGAGAAACTAATCTTGATTTCTTTTTGATGAAGTAGGGCAAGAAGCTAATGAAGGGAAGAGGCGGTTGTATTCTCTGAATTGGTTTTGCGAAATGGTTTTCTAACTAGAGAAAGATGTATTTTAAAAATAAAACTTAAGATTTTTGGAATACAAATAAACGTTCCTCGTGGGAAAATAATGCCCTGATCATAGAAAAGGAGGAATGACAATTTTTCAGATTGGTCGAGGTGTTGCGCTTCAAGGTGTAGACAAAAGTTAAATTTGTAATAAATAAGAACTCGAGTCTTGCTGAAAAGAAAAGCTTGTTCTGATGCATTTTATTATGCACTGAACAGGTCAAACGCAGAAACATGACAATTTAAGTGATTGCATAAAAATGGAACAGAGACAAATGACTTTGACTTTTGATTTTTTAGATGTTTGAGATACAGTTCAAACTTAGCAACTAATGTTTACAAATTTGCAGAACTTCTAATGTATCAGGAGTTCATTAACGTTTCTTCACAATAGATTGAGCTATGAACGTGAATCATTTCGGACTTGCGTGAGGTGCAATATATTAATATACAAGGATAGACTCCTTGCAAACAAAGGAGGATGTCCTGCCCCCTATGTCTTCGGTGATTACCCAAGAATATGACAAGAGTATTGCAGCCGTTGTTTTCTGAATGACAAAGCATCGTTCAATGATTTTGAATGTCCAAGAATTAGCACATTTTTCGCACCCGTAAGTGGGCAGTCTATGGTTAATGGGGTCAGACTCTACATAAAGGATATTTACTGTGTAGGCAGAATGAAATAACTTATCCCCTTCTTGGGTGGTACAGCAAGTTTACAGAAGAAAACGGGTGCTTTCAAACAAAGCGTAGAGAAAGACTGGCAGTTTCTAAAACTTGGCAGATGTAGTTCTAAAGCAGAAAGTATAAAAGAACACCCTGCAGATTAGAAAAAATACAGGTAGAATATTCCTGTTCAAAGAATGGACGAGAAAGTGTAAACGACAAAAAAGACAAAGATGAATTTGTATACAATCTAATAGCACCCGGTTGGCAGACCTACTAAATAATTGATAACCTACTAAATAATTGTTTTAGGGTCAGTTACGCTGACATATAAGGAATAGACTGAGATATCTAAATTTAAAGAATATTGCTCAGATTGAAATCTTGCATTTGTAGCATCTCAGGACATTTTTATTTATAGATTCATAGAGTCGTAGAATGGGAGAATCATAGAGTCATGGAAACACACTTTTGATTCCAACCAGTCCAAACTAAACATAATCCCAAAGTGAACCACCGACGTATCTGTGCGTGGCTCATATCCCTGCAAGGTTTCTTATTCGTACACGGATAGAAATGTTTTATAACCGTCATTCATCACTTTCCCTGGAGGTTCATTGCACACACGAAAAAGTCTGTGTGAATGCGTTTCTTCTCATGTCTTTTCAGAATATTTTACTTCTCAGCTTTAAAAATACTTTACAGTCTGAAATCCACCAGCCAAGAGAAAAGCCATCTTTTGTTAATCTTATCCACACCCCTTATGCTTTTATATACTTCTATTAGGGAACCTTTCAATCTCCAAAGGTCCAGGGAAAAAGAAGTCTCAGCGTATCCAGCCTCTCCTTCTAAGGCAAACATTTTAGCCCCGGCCAACCTTGGTTAATCTCTTTGGAATCCTTTCCAGAATAATGATACCATTCCTTCTGCAGGAAGATCAGAAATGGGCAGAGGAATTCTCACCAACGTCCAAAACAACCTTAACGAAATGCCCTGACTCATGTACACAAAGGTCTCAGCAATGAAGTCAAACATGACAAACGTCTTCTTCGCAACCTTATGTATATGTGATGAAAACTTCAAATAATTATGTACCTGAACTCTAACTGTAAGAAGTAGATATCTATACTTCCCATGTTTCGCCTCAACACCCTTCTTCAACAAAAAAAACAAAGCATTATTAACTCTCCACTCAATAAGTAGGTCAACTGTATTTATATCCAATAAAAATATTTCTGTAAGTGTGCCCACGTTTCCTCCCTAACTTCCCACAAAGTCCTTGGATACATTAGGTTAGGTCTCTGAGATTTATCCAATTGCATATATTCAAAGACGTCCAAGAGTTCCTCTTCTGTTATGTTAAATCTTTTGAAAACATCAATAAGTATTTTATTGAGTTTTCTGATCTTCATTGTTTATGTTCACATGTAAACTGATGGATAATATTCATTTCAAATCTGCCCCATCTCCTGAGGTAAAACACAAGAAAGACCTCGTCAATGTTTAAGGAGCTGTATTTTCAGTCTAGTTGTTCTTGTGTTCTTAATGTACTTGGAAAATACCTTTGGATTTTCCGTAACCTTACTTTCAATGGATATTTCAAACCTTCTATTTACCTTTCTGAGCTCCCATCTAAGAATACCCCGTCACTCTTTACAGTGTTCAAAAGATTTATTTGAACCGAGTTGTTGATGTTAAACATATGGTCTTATTATTCTTGACTCAATATGTTTTTACATCCATTGTTCTCTCATCCTATGAGCCTTATCTTTCACTCTAATTGGAACATAACGGCTCTGAACTCTCCTCATCACGTTTGTGAATGCCTCCCGCTTATAAGACTGCCCCTTTACAAATGAACAGTCTACTCCAATCAATTTTTGAAAACTCTTGACTCATAGCATGAGTATTTGCTTTATTCAAAATAAAAACGTAATTATTTTATAGAAGACTTATCCTTTCGAAAAATACTTTAAATTTATAGAATTATGATCACTAGACCCCGAGTGTTCTCCTACTATTACTTTAGATACTTGCCCTGTATATCTTTAGCTGAAAATGTGTTGCTGGAAAAGCGCAGCAGGTCAGGCAGCATCCAAGGAGCAGGGGAATCGGCGTTTCGGGCATGAGCCCTTCTTCAGGAACCGAAACGTCGATTCTCCTGTTCCTTGGATGCTGCCTGACCTGCTGCGCTTTTCCAGCAACACATTTTCAGCTCAGATCTCCAGCATCTGCAGTCTTCACTTTCTCCTGTTTATCTTTACACAAGGGAAGGTCACGGTTTGTTCCTTCTGTAGGAGGAACATTCACAAGATGATCAGAAAAATTTTCTTGACAAAATTTAACAACCCTTCACCATCCACAACTTTAGCACGCGAGTAGTCCTAAACAATGTTTGGGTAAGTTAAAATCATCTGCTCTTATGACTTCAGTATTCTTAAATATATCGAAGAGCTTTCGATATATTTGCTCCTAAATTTCCCTCTGACTGTTGAAATACCGACAGTAAAATCCCATCAAGGTGGTCAATCCTTCTTTTATTTCTAATACCCTGTATTTTAAACGGAAGGTTTTTCAGAAATATCTTTTGGAGATACACAGCAATGATTCCACTAATCAAAACTCGTCTCCCCCAACTATTTTGCCTCTCTTTCGGTGCTTCCTACAGCATAAGAAAACCAAAACATTGAGCTGCCAGACCTGTTCACACTTGACCCAGGATTCTGACATAGGGTATGACGTCCTAATTCCGTGTATCCAAATCATCAACCTTCCATGTAAGACACCTTCCATTGACATAAATTCAAATGAATTAGTCAGAGTTATGTGATTCTTTGACTTGCAATTGTCTGTTATAAATTTCTTTCTTTCCAGATTCAAAACCATCCTCATCTATATTTCTATTTAATCTGCTACATCGGGTCCCTTCACCTCCCCCCACCCCTCATAGTTTACAGCATTCCTCAGTATAATTAGCTGATCTTCCCGCAAGGATATTCGTTCATTTCCAGTTTAGATACAGCCATTCTACTTGAGCAGGTCGTTCCTGCCCCCAAAAGATGCCAAGGATCCAAAAACCTAAATCCCTGAACATGACACCCTCTTCAGCCATTAACTTCTCTCCTTTATCCTTTGATTCTTTCCTTCGTTTGTGTAAACCAGAGATATTACATGTGACGTTTTGTTTTTTAAACTTCTACCGTACTTGTCATATTCACTCTGTAAAGCCTTGCTTCTATTATTCTTACAAGTGTGTGCAAAAAACTTCTGATTTCTCATCTCCCCTTTAACAATATGCTTCAAACATTTTGAGATCTCTGTATTCCTGGCATTAGGAAAGCATTCTTCTATCCTACATTCGCGCTCGCCGTTGCAGAGTTACATGTCTGTGCAATTGACAGAACAGTCGCCTATAATTCTGATTATTTTAATGTTTCTCAAACACTGCCTAACATAAGACTCATTCTTCGTGTCCAACATTTGGCTGTCACATCAATTTTCATCACAGAGGCCATTCTTTTCAACAGTCCCCAAGCCTGAGAATCTGGTTAAGATGGGAACAACAACAAGGCATTTCTGAATTGACTTCTTATCTTTCGTGACAGTGACTCATTTCTCTGAGAGATCCTGCTGCTTAATCACTTCTCGAAATCAATTAGCCTGTCTTCTCTGTGTCTCTTGCATGTGCTCAAAGTCATTAAGTCGAAAAAGAAGCAGTTTGCAATGACATCTTAAACACAAAGTAAACGACTTTTCTGCACCAAAGATTTAATATTCAGCATGCAGACAATAAGAACTTTAAAAAATCAAACGTTAGAACCTTAAATAAAATCAACCTCTTCATTAAACGATTATGTAGAAACGACTCCTGCTCAAATGGTTTAGGAGGCAGCTTTCAAATGTCTGACAGAAAACCTCATTGCAGTGTCGTCCAGGTGTAGGCCTCTCCAAATACTCTGTAAACGCAACACCATGTAAAAAAAGTTCGCCTCCACAATTTAAAACAAATATATTTAGCGACCTTTACACAAAAAATAACTTCTTTGCATATAAGTTTATAGAAAAATAAACGAGCCATCCACATGTAGGCCTCTCCAAAAGGGCCGTCTGGAACCTTGTTGTTTCAATGTAGAACAATGATAACAGTATTCAAATACTTACATTTTGATAAAAGGTTTGAAAGACCGATGTGTGTGTATTCTCTGAAGATTAGATGGATTTGTAGTGATCTCCTACACATATTAGATTTTTGAATGTTTGCAGCAGCAGATTTGACTTCGATGTTTCAGTTTATTTGTAGGATATATGAAATATGGCGTAGTTTTGAAATATAGAAAGGGCATGGCATTAAGTTATCTCCTAAGATAAAAAGCTGAAATTTTCAATGGATTTTCGCTTCTGTATTATTCAATTGATTACAACAGTTTGACTGAAATAAGTAAGGGAAGAAATTGTCCATGGCAAATTTCCTGGCAGGTTTTCGTTTGTCTAATTTGTAAGAAGCAGATTAGTGAAGCCGGACAAAGATTAGCAAAATAAGGGTCATATTATTGTCGTTTCAAACTTTCTGTTCCTTGAATACATTTGCATTGTTTTCACACTATTAAAATTAATGTTATCCATTCAGTTGTTTTGCACATATGTTCTTGGACTGCGTAAGGTATTAACCTAACTTCTCCGAATCCCAATGTTATGTCAGTTGAGCCTATATTCCTCTAGAATGTTATAGGTAGTGAAAGCATTTCATGTGTAACGCTGACAATTTTGTTCACATGAAATGTAATGAATGAAATATACAGTTCACTTTGAACTGTTCCTGCAACATTGATGATATGTGAATGAATGCATAGCCAATCACTATTGTAAATTATTGACACAGATTTGAGTTTTTAGGCTGATACCATTTTCTATCTGTAAATGCTTCAACCCTAACGGTTTTGCAATGTACTGGAAATGCATGAAATGAAGATATTGTTGCAAACTTTAGGATGATGAAAGCAGCTAACGTGACGCTTGCCTTTAAACTACAGACATAATGGAGCAAGGGATTGCATGAAGAATGAGCTACTTAATGATGCCAAGAAATCCTTAGACTCTCAGCCTTTCGTGTTATTGTAAGATGCACAGCTGAAAATTGATGATTTGTCTAAGGCCACTGAAAATTGACAATGTGGCTAATTACAGTAACATTTTGTGGTGACATCTTATAAGACGGTTTGAGAGACATTGTAAAAAATAATTTTAAATACTGTCCAGGTAATAGTGGCATCTCAGCTGCGGCCAAATTCATTGATCTGACCCTTCAACTTTGGGATGTCAGGAATTACCCACTGCAGAATTTAAAACCCCAGCCCTCTCTCAATGATAAGCGCAATTGCATTCATAAAATGTCTTATAATTAATTAGCACGATCAGCAATATGCAGTGCCAAGGTATCAAGATCTGCTCATCATTTTTCAATAATTGATTCATTCCTTAGTGCATAGAGCTTCCAATTTAATACAGGTAGATGTGATAATGTCTGTCTTCCATGAAGAATGAAGAAATGAAGACTAGATATCATTGATGGCTGACAATAATTCAATAACTTCTTATCCCTCTTCTTTGTTGTATGATAAATTTCGAACCACGTTCCTCCACTCTCTGGAAGTATAAGGTCATGCGTTGCATGCAATCAACAAGCGCTTGTCAATTCCCCTTCAATTCACTTATCATCGTGATATGCTTTGTGCAGTCACCTATGTAACATAGATTGCAGCAGACAAAAAAAAAAACAAATCTCGTGAAGAGGAATTGTAGATGGGCAATAAGATCTGGTTGTGCCAATGCTGCCAACGTCACAGGAATAAGTTTCGATTCAATCTGACGTCTATAACGGCCAGGAAACATTGAAAGTAATGAATAGAACTCTGAACGCCGGTTGCTTATTGAAAAATTGATCGATTTGATTTTATTTGCAAAAGTAAAATCATTCATGAAGTGAATACTGACATAGTCATTGGAATGAACTTAATTAAATTGCGTTTTGAAAACATGTGTTAGATTTAAGGCCAGCATTTCAGCAAAACATAAATGAAAGGCAATATAGAGCAGATAGTAGCAAGTATATTTCACATCTCTGCTTTGACAGAATATAAAGGCAATACCTAAATGGGAATGCAACAGTCACATCTATTGCTGGCAGTGTTACATTTTCACAGTTTATGGAACTGCGTGCAAGTTTCTACTGTTTCTGACACCCTATTATTTTTTTTTGAAAATCGCAAGAATTACAGTTTCGTAAAAACAGTTAATTCAGAAGCCCAGAAACACATGTGGGAATAAAGTGAAGATACTGGAGATGTTACAAGAGTTTGAATGACTCATACATTTCAAGAATGAATCCCTTACCCACTCAAAACGACAATTATTGTCTTATACATAAACACTTTCATTACCAATCAGAAGATTTTCAGCAAAATAAACAGCAGAAATGTAAGTAAATTGAATGTTAACTGTGATGTTACAAGGTATCTGGTGTCGGTTTGACTTGTTTTGCCTTTGTTAGTCGAGAGAAAGAACGAATCATATTATAACATGTTAGAAATTAGCAGTTCGTGAAATTGATGTAGAACGGCTATTATCTCCTAATAATAATCTTTCTGGGAATTCGTAACCACGATTTGAAAGAAGGAATCATATTTGCAACATATTTCCACATATGTGTTGTTAAGGATAGTAATGTGAGTGCACAGTATTCATGAGATTTCTACGAGAAGTTAAAATGATGGGACTGAGTCAAGGTTGCATCAAATTGGATGCTACACTCACGACGTTTTATTAAGTGTTCTCTGGGTTCCGTATCTCGAAACATGCTGAAGATTTGCTCAAACATTTCCTTAGTTCTAGCAAACGAGGCGATAACTCACATTCAGCACTGACAGCCTGAGTATTGTACACATACAAATGCTGAACAGAGGAGATCCCGGCTTGTGCTTTCAATTTATTAATGGCAATAGTCAGGATATAAATATTGATGTTTGTACGTTTGTTTCCAAGTCTTTTCCAACACAATTTTTGGATAATGATCTTTTTGTATCTGTCGTAATGACTCGACATTCTGTTAAATCAATGGACCGTCATCTATCTAATGCTCTTGGGTAAGCATTCTATGCTTGCCCGTGTGTCTGCTTGGACAGCTTCTCTGGTTACTCATCTCGAAGATGTATTGAACATATCTCTAACAACTGAGTTACGTAAAGTACACTTTCACTGTTTCAAAATGTTACCGGCAATTGGCAACTTTCAAAGACTTGTCTTCAGCTTATTTAATTGGAAAGTGTGATTTCTTCAATGTGTAGAAGTTACATGGAATTGCTCTAACAACAACACTTAAAAAAGAAAGCGTGAAGCCAAACGTTAATGACTGAAAACGTGCAACAGTTCTCACTCCTTAGTTGAGACGACATGGGAATACACGTTGAAGTTTTGCGTGCAGCAGCTAATACGGTGGAGAGCAAGACGTCAATTCAATGCCATTTGCAGTGAGCATCTGATGGAGCTTCATTCACATGCTTTCAATGAAATCAAATGTAATTGTTTTCAGCAGTGATGGTCAGTTCACCTGCAGCGAGCAAAAGCATGATAATAACGAAATTTGAAAAGTATTAAAGCATTTAACATTCTGAAGCAGACACAAACCCAAATAGCACACTACAGTTATGAAATTGGGAGGTCAAGTTTATGATCAGGAAACGATCGACAATAGCCCATGCACAGGCAACCAGAAATGTGGCTCGACATTTCTTGAAGAATGCAAACGATAACAGCAATTTGGACTTGGAAGAGAAATAAATAATTGGAGCATAGATTTATGTTTTCAGAGAATGTTACTTTCAGTAACATATCAAATGCTACACAGAAAAATGCTCTAGCAATTTAGTAAATGAACCGAGTACAAAGAAATAAAGGTAGATTAAGGCCCGTGTAGGCAAATATAAAGTTGTTTACAGCTAATGAAGACAGATCAAATTTGATTTGAAAACATTAGCAAATTATGATTTCTTGTTATCAAATTAATTTAATTAGTTTTCACTCGACATCATCATCTTGCCTGCAACTTGAAATGGCCGAACTGAAAACAGAGATTGCAGTTGACAACGTGACCACTGGTGCAGTAATGCTGGAGCAATAATATGTTTCAAGACCAGCTAATTGAAAAAAGATGTTAAAGCACCCCAATTGCGTTTAACGACAGAATGTTGAGAATCACAATTCGCAAATTCGAGCGGGAAATTCCAGGAGAACCCGTTTTCAATATTAGAGCAAAGCTGAATGAATGGAATGACGACACCTAGGTCACTGTGTGTTACTTAAAACACAAGAGATAAAAATTTAATTAAATATGCGTAATAAGGCTGTTAAATACACTTTGAAAATTAAAAAAAAAGTCTATGAAAACTCTTCTCTATTTTATTGGGGGGGCTATGAAATGAGATCTTCACCTTTTTGTCAGCTGTAATACAGGAACTCATTTTTTTCTCAGACAAAACATTTTCATCAATCAGAAAATCTAAAGGTCGGTGGGTACAGCAAATCGTAAACAAAAATAGAAATTTATGGAAAAACACAGTGGATGTGGCAGCATCTGTGAAGAGAAAGCAGATTGAACGTTGTAGCTGCAGTGACCTTTCTGCAGAACTTCTGTATTTGTTTATTTTTGATTGATAGATTGCAGATTTCTAAGTCAAGCCCGTGTGTGGGGCACAAAGAGCTTGATATCCTATTATAGTTACGTTGAATAATTGACTTTGTGTTCAGTTGCAGAGGCCATACAGAGCAAGAAGAATTTATTGCTCATAGAGTCTGCATATCACAGAGTCACCAGCATGACGTCTGCCAAAAACATCAAATAGATGCTAATTGGTTGCAGTGATCATGGTGAAATTCTCTTAAAGTTGAATTACTCAAGTTGTCTCAATTAGCTCTGAGAGAAATGCAGTGAAACAAGATAATTCTTGAGATATATGAAACAGATTTGTTGAACTGGTAACTCTATCATCATTATCTAATGGTGATAATGATGACGATGGTCACAGAGTACAGACATAGAACATAGAACATAGAACAATACAGCACAGAACAGGCCCTTCGGCCCACGATGTTGTGCCGAACATTTGTCCTAGCTTAAGCACCCATCCATGTACCTATCCAATTGCCGCTTAAAGGTCACCAATGATTCTGACTACCACTCCCACAGGCAGCGCATTCCATGCCACAACCACTCTCTGGGTAAAGAACCCACCACTAACATCTCCCCTATACCTTCCACCATTCACCTTAAATTTATGTCCCCTTGTAACACTCTGTTCTACCCGGGGAAACAGTTTCTGACTGTCTACTCTATCTATTCCTCTGATCATCTTATAAACCTCTATCAAGTCACCCCTCATCCTTCGCCGTTCCAACCAGAAAAGACCTATCCTCGTACGACCTATTCTCCATTCCAGGCAACATCCTGGTAAATCTTCTCTGCACCCTCTCCAAAGCTTCCACATTTTTCCTAAAGTGAGGCGACCAGAACTGCACACAGTACTTCAAATGTGGCCTAACCAAAGTCCTGTACAGTTGCAACATCACTTCACGACTCTTGAATTCAATCCTTCTGCTAATGAACGCTAATACACCATAGGCCTTCTTACAAGCTCTATCCACCTGAGTGGCAACTTTCAAAGATCTATGAACATAGACCCCAAGATCCCTCTGTTCTTCCACCTTGCTAAGAACCCTACCATTAATCCTGTATTCCGCATTCTTATTTGTCTTTCCAAAATGGACAACCTCACACTTGGCAGGGTTGAATTCCATCTGCCACTCCTCAGCCCAGCTCTGCATCATATCTAAGTCCCTTTGCAGCCGACAACAGCCCTCCTCACTATCCACAACTCCACCAATCTTCGTATCATCTGCAAATTTACTGACCCACCCTTCGACTCCCTCATCCAAGTCATTAATAAAAATTACAAACAGCAGAGGACCCAGAACTGATCCCTGTGGAACTCCACTTGTAACTGGGCTCCAGGCTTAATATTTACCATCTACTACAACTCTCTGACTTCGACCGGTTAGCCGTTTTTCTATCCAATTGGCCAAATTTCCCTCTATCCCATGCCTCCTGACTTTCCACATAAGCCTACCATGGGGAACCATATCAAATGCCTTACTAAATCCATGTACAAGACATCCACTGCTCGACCCTCATCCACATGATTGGTCACCTCCTCAAAGAATTCAATAAGATTTGTAAGGCAAGACCTACCCTTCGCAAATCCGTGCTGGCTGTCCCTAATCAAGCAGTGTCTTTCCAGATACTCATAAATCCTATCCCTCAGTACCCTTTCCATTACTTTGCCTACCACAGAAGTAAGACTAACTGGCCTGTAATTCCCGGGGTTATCCCTATTCCCTTTTTTGAACAGGGGCACAACATTCGCCACTCTCCAGTCCCCTGGTACGACACCCGTTGACAGTGAAGACGAAACGATCATTGCCAATGGTACTGCAATTTCCTCTCTTGCTTCCCACATAATCCTAGGATATATCTCGTCAGGCCCGGGGGAATTGTCTATCCTCAAGTTGTTCAAAATGTCCAACACATCTTCCTTCCTTACAAGTATCTCCTCTAGCTTACCAGTCCGTTTCACACTCTCCTCTTCAACAATACGGTCCCTCTCGTTCGTAAATACCGAAGAAAAGTACTCATTCAAGACCTCTCCTATCTCTTCCGACTCAATGCACAGTTTCCCACTACTATCCTTGATCGGACCTACCCTCGTTTTCGTATGAGATATAATAGCGTTAATTAGTGTTAACATATTAGGGAGTGATGTGATGAACCATTTCCTTACATAAATGTTGCTGGAGATATTGCAGTTGCCTCGTCAAAATTATGTGGATATCGAGGGTCATTTCTTTCTTTAAGCAGGCATTCCGGAAACTTGCCTTTTTCAGTACGTATTGTATAGATGTAAGACCAGGGCGGTTATGTTGGAGCTATACACAACTTTGTGTAGGCCACAGCTGGATTACTTGTGTCGTCCTGTTTGCAATACTGGAGGAATGACATTTTTGGTTTGGAGGCAGTTTGAAGAAAATTAGGCAGAGCTGAAGAGTTGAATCGATACTACGTACATCCTGGTTGCTTTCTTTATAACAGTGAAAACAGATGCGGGGTATGATTGAGATGACTATGACTACAAGCGGCATGGACAGGGTACATGGGAAACTGTTTTTTTCCTCTAGTTAAAGGTTCGGTAAGGAAGGGACATAATTGAAAATGAAGGGCAGGTGTGTTAGAATTAATTTTATGAAATATTAGAATGAATTTTATAAAATATTTCTTCAGCCAGACAGTAGTTAGTGGGCCTATGGAGTGTGCTGCCTCGGCGGTTAGTAAAAGTGAGAACCTTTATAATATTTAATAGTGAACTTGGGTGAGAACTTCAAGTATCATAACATTCAACACAAATGTTGGAATGTGGGATTAGAGTAGTTAGGTCGGCGCAAACTCAACAGCTCCAAGTTCCTCTTATGTGTTCTGTGACTGTATAACTCTACCAACAGGAAAAACCATCTTTCTGCTGTTCCTATGAAGGTCCTGATGAGGTTATAGCACTCTGAAATCGACTGCTTCCAACTAAATTTTTTAGATTATATTATGGTGTTGTGTGAGTTTTATATCTGTTTGCATCTATCCTGCAAAATCTTGGAAGAAACGTGCGCGTCACAAGTCAAGTCGCCACTCATACCCATGTTTTTTCCCATCTTTTCATAGTGATCTGTCACTGATCCTTCATTAACTGATGTTTTCCTCATTCCTTCATGGAGATGCCGAATTATTTGAAACAATTAGCTTTCAACTTCTTCCGAATTATTCTTTTATCTTAATAATCTCAGGTCTTAATATATAGCCCCCATCTAGCTTATGACCAATCAGTATGAAGTAAGACTTTTCTATTAAACCATTTTCTGTCCTTTTATGAGTCGACGCTGCCAATTAAGCACTATTTCATATTTTAGATCCTTCATTACACATCTTTTCATATGTGCTTGCATTCCTCTGTACAAGCAACCAGTTGAGGACGTTTATTAAAGACGCACTTTAAACATACACATTCAATGTCGTTCTTTTGTATCGGATTTACTATTTTTCAGTAATATATATGCATTACTCTGTGCAGCTTGGCAGCATCTCAGCTGTGCATGCCGTGGACATGCAGAATGGCATATTGCTATTAAAATCTGTTATTACCTTAAGCACAGTTACAAATGTGCTGTACAGCGTACTGAGAATAAACAGGATGATGAATGTCATAATCGATAATGAACCGTTGACATGTCCATTGATATTTTCTCGTTCCTTTTCTTCGATGCCATTGTCTTCTGGGTATTCAATTATGTCAGGGGTATCTGCAATTAATGAATGAATATTTTTCTAAAATTAATCACGTTGAAAAAAAAGGTCTGGATCAATGTCTTGTAATATCATGGCATTGGCAATCGTGAGATATGTGATACATTCGTCGTGAAACTGAGTGAATTTAAATAATGGATTTGATGATTTATCATGGGCTGCTCACGACAGAGTAGATTACATGGCTGTAAGAACAGGCAATAGAAGTCAGAGAATAGTAAGCATGGCTTTGTCAGAGAGACGTTATGCCTCACATAACGGTTACAATTTTTTGAAAAAGTTATAAAGTGTGTGGACAACGTGAGTTTAGTTGATGGCATATATATATGGATTGCAGCAAAGTTTTTGAAAAAAACACATACTGGAGATTCTTTGAGAAGGTTAAAACACATGGACTTGGTAGAAACTTGTTAGATCAGAAACTGGCTCACTAATAGGACACAATGGACAATGTAGAAGGCTGTTTGTGTCATTGAAGGCTTGTGTGCAACGGAGCATCACTAGGGTCAGAAGTGCACAGATATTCTCTGTCATTCTCTGTCATTTATATAATGTCCTACCATGCTTTACAATTTTCTTTGTATTCTGTGACTTTACAATCGTAGAGAAATATTGTTTCTCTTCCTCTTGTAATTTCATGGCAACAAGTCAATATTCATGGACTCACTTTGTTACCTCATCAAAATAACAATCAAGTTATCTCAATGTCTTCCCCACTCCCCCACCCCCCACCATTTTGAATCATGACTTCATTTCTGTAATTAATACACATTTCTTCAACTGACTGATAATTTTATCCAAAATAATTCATTTCAATGCCGAAACAGTTCCCACAGACGAAGTTCCCTTGAAAGGTTTGAAGAGACCGACATCACGATCATGTTGTGGTCAAGTATATGAATAAAACCTTGTAGAACTACAGAACCATACAAAATCAATGCAGGTTACAACACTTCAGGTGCACATCCAAACTGGATACATATAAGTAGAGGATTTCTGTCTCAAACATTAAACCAGGAAGCAAGTTCCAGACAGCCCCTACCATTGGGTGGGCATGCTTTTTCTTTCCCTTGGTTCCCATGTCGCCCTGCGAGGGACTATTTGATTAAATCACAGTCAGTTATCTTTTACTAATTATACAATGCAACTATAAGAAATTTACTTCACTAATCTCTATTATGTTAACGTAATTACCACTAGCTCACCACAATAATAACACGACTTCGTTGCCCATACTAGTACTGACAACATTTTTATTGAACTTATTATGCTCAATTTTGAACAATTTTGGCTTTCCAAAAATATGGTGAACTGAACTCGACACAAAACCGCTGCAATGATTTAACAAAAAAAACCCCACATAGTTAAAGCGTTGCACCTGTTTTGTATTCAACTTTTCAATAATAAAAAGTAAACATCTCAATGGTTCACTCATATCTTTTTTTAAAACAGTTCATTTCCTATTATCCAACAATCACGGACCTGTGAACGTAAAATCCAAAGTTTTTAACATTTTCTACGCTTTATAAATTCCCACTTACAGACTGTAATCAAATTATCATATTTCAACGACAGAATTGAAATATTAATATAAAGCTGCCTTCGATAGCCGATATCATTAGTATAAAGGACACCACCACCTTTATGTCATCAGTGCAAACCAGTTCAAAACGTTTGCATTAAACTCTAATTCATTAATGTACACCTCAAAATGCGAAAGATACAATACGAAGCCATGCAACATTGGAGATAGGAGAAAGTGAGGACTGTAGATGCTGGAGATCTTCAGGAAGGGCTTATGCCCGAAACGTCGATTCTCCTGTTCCTTGGATGCTGCCTGACCTGCTGCGCTTTTCCAGCAACACATTTTCAGCAACATTGGAGATAGCCAAAACAAAGAAACAAAACATTTCCTAGTATTAAACATTGCTTGCTGTTGGTGACATTGTTTGTATCCAAACTTGCCACATTCCCTAGCATTCTATAGGCTTTATTTTTCTGACCTGTCTTCCACGTTTGACCTCGTCAAATTCCTCATTATATCCATTTAGACGTTAGCCACAGTACTATCCCCATGAATCCACTTGATTCTTTCACACCAATAAAAATCAATGAACTTCGTAATACACGATGTTCACTTCACGAATTCACACTGACTTTCACTGATTAGTCCATCCCCTTCTGAGGAACATTTCATCTAATATCTAATTATGGTTTCCCGTAAATTGCCCTTCATGGAGTGCAGACTAACTGGCCTCCAGCTTTCTGGTCCACTATTAAAATATTTTCGAAGCTGGAATAATTGTACTCTTTGTTACACTTCTCTGGTAACTCACATGCATCTCGTGAGATTTCGCAAATGATCCTCTGAGCATCTATTATTTCATCACTGGCTTCCTGTTCCCACGAATTGTTTTTGAACTTCCAAGGAGATTTGTCTGTCCATTACTTTCAATGCCATTATTATTTCATCTAATATATACTGGATCCTTTTAAGTTACCTTGTCTGCATTAACTCCGTCCACTGTAAAGACAAATTATCGTGTAATTTGAGAATTGCATTCAGGAATTTAATAGGAGCAGGGAAGAAGCTGTTCTTGAATCTATTCGCACATGTATGAAAACTTTCATATATTCAGTCTTATGGAAAAGGGTGCAAGAAAAAGTAGCAGGGGTGAGAGCGTTCTTTGATTATACTGTTTGCTTTCCCAAGGCAAGGAGAAGTATACATGGATTCAGTGGATGGATGGCTGGTTTACGTTATGGACTGGGCTGTCTTTACACCATCCCTCTAAGCACTCCATCTCTTTCTTGCATTTGTTAGATTTCAATAATTAATCTAATCTAGTGTACAAATCCCATTCAGCACCAACATTTCCCATTCTCTTGGCTTGACAGAGATAATCCTCATCGAAGATCGTCATGACAAAGTGGATAACCTCGTACTTCATCTCCAAAAAAAAGTCTGCGCTCTTTTTGCCCAGGGATCGGTCAGTCTGTATCAGCTTGGCGCCTCCTGGCATTCTCATCAGAACCCACATAGTTACGTGCCACTCACAATGCTGGATATCTTGCATTGTGTCCTCATAATCATTGACACAGCTTATGAATAACGACTGCACAAATGTTGTTCCTTATAATACCTTGCCTTTAATAATCGTCCAATAATAGAATGATAGTTTATGTATTCCATTTAGACTCACTCTGTGTTTTCTTCAAATTAATTAAATCTTAGTCAATGCTAGTATAATATCCGTCATCAATAAATCTTGAATTCACACGAGTATAGTTAATGCGGAGAAATCAGTAATGATAATGCATTCAGGCAGTTGGATTTTTTATCCAAAACAATCATGATCATGTCACAGAATAAACCGTTTCACAGAATGAATTCGAAGCTCACATCCAGGGTTTAGTCTATCACTGCCATTTCAGTTTGAACAGATCTGCTCTGTATTCTCAGATGAAACTGTAATCCATCTCAACTAAAAAAAATCATTTTAATTTACTCATGTGCAATTGATAACAGAACTTCAGTGATTTGAGTGAGTTGGCATCGAGTTACCGAGGAGCAGAAGATGGAAAATGATGGATTAAGAAGGCAAGCAGATATTTCGGCACTGTTGAACTCGATTGAGAACTTGAAAGGTAGATAGAACTGCATTTGTGGTACTATCTGATTCAAAACTAACGCTTCAAATCGCTGACATAGCATGGCCGCTTACACAGTTCACAAATGAACCAGCACGTAATGTCACAAATACCTCAATAAACGAGAACAGACGCCACATACAAATGCTTAGCAATTTGTATTGTCATCGAATCATACAAGATTATGCATGTACAGAGTCCATTTCAGTCGCAGCATCATTCTTCAATTCACAGGTAATGCCAAACATGGGTAGACACCCCGTAACATGACCTGAGGAATCCACTCGAGTTACTGAAACCACTATCAGTATGCACGAGCAGGATATTATACAGCACTGTGTTTCTCCCGTTTAACGAAACAGCCAATGCACAACCAAATACTGCAGAGAACGGAGAACATAGAACATTACAGTGTATCACAGGCCCTTCAGCCGACCTGATGAAAGCCATCTGGAGCCCATCTAAACTATCCTGTTCCAGTCTCTTCGAAGTGCCTATCCAATGACCATTTAAATACCCTTAAATTTGGAGAGTTTACTACTGTTGAAGACATTTTGTTCCGCGCCCCTACTACTCTCTGAGTAAAGTAACTACCTCTGATATCTTTTCTTTGTATTGCACTCCTCAATTTAAATCTACGTCTCCTAGTGCTAGCCATCGCCATCTCATTGTCCACCCTACCTAACCCTCTTTATTTTATATGTCTCAATTAAGACACCTCTCAAACTTCTTCTCTACAACAAAAACAGCCTCAAATCCCATCCCTGAACCTTTCCGATTAAGACCTTCCCTCCAGACCAGGACACATCCTTGTAAATCTCCTCTGAACCCTTTCCAAAGCTTCTACATCCTTCTCATAATTCGAAGAAAAGAACTGTACGCAATCCAAGTGTGGCTGCACAAGAGTTTTGCACAGCTGCTGCACGACCTAATTGTTCTGAAACTCAGTCCCTCTTCCAATAAAAGCTAATACACCGTATGCCTTCTTATCAAACCTATCAAACTGTGTGGCAACTTTCAACGATCTATGTACATGCACACCAAGAGCTTTCAGCTTTTCTACACTACCAAGAATCTTACAATTAGCCTAGTACTCTATATTCCTGTTACTCTTTCCAAAGTGAATCACCTCACACTTTGCTGCATTAAACTCCATTTGCCACCTCTCAATACAGCTGTGCAGCTTATCCATGTCCCTCTGGAAACTCCAACATCATTCCTCACTATCCACAACTCTACCAACCTTGGTCTATCTGAAAATTTGTGAACCAATCCTTCTATGTCCTCATCCAGGTAATTTATAAACATGACAAACAGCGGTGGACCTAAAACAGATCCTTGCGAACACCACTAGTAAATAGTGAATATTTCCCATCAACCACCACTCTCTGTTTTTTTCAATTCCAGATCAAAACCGCTAAATTACCCTCAATCCCATGCCATGTATTTTGTTTAATAGCCTGCCGTAAGGAACATTTTGAAAAGCCTTACTGATATAAATGTACCATATTATAGATATATTCCCACTCAGTGAGAGCCTAATGTACGGATACACAGAACAGACAATTGAAGATCAGCCGTCCAGTTACCAATGCAGCACGAACAGATATCACACCACATTGAACAGATCAATCCACGCACAGATATGCTCAACAGCATGGAAAAATGTCACATCGGAGAGCAAAGCAGGGTGTCGCAGTCGGAGATGCTATTTACTGAGAATAAGTATCTCACATCATAAAACAGCGACAAATGCTCAATGTTCAAAATTTCATCACATTTACGAACAGTGGGTCAGATGCATATTTTCACCAAAACAGGTTACCTGGGTGTGCTAACTCACACCTGACCACTGGTGTAGGCGTTCATGGTCATGTAGAAATTTCAGAACACTCCTTTGCACGCCTCCCTCATAAGCTATTCGGAACATATATTTTACCAAAAATTTAGATCAAAATAGTCAATGTGAAGTTTGTGCCTTGGAGATTCGGAATGTTGCAAACGTTTTGTGAAAGACATTTTCCTCCCAATTTAAAATGGAGGACCTTTGGGAGAAGAGGCATTGCAGGTGCAGGAGAAACTCGACACCAACCTGTCAACTAATTCCTCAGATTGCTCCGTTGCCTTCACCTTATTGTGTGCAAAAGTTCTGCATGACACTTTAAATAAAAATAAATTTAAAAAATCTGTGGATCTTGTAAATGAGAAACAAAAGCAGAAATTGCTAGAAAGGCTCAACACATAACTTTTGCAAATTCGTCTGGTATATAATTGAGTTTTGTGTCAATTTAAGACTACAGAGAGTGTAAGATATATCGCAGACAATAACATTGTAAACAGTCAGGTTGAAATACATGATCTTATGAAAACAGGTAAACCGGAAGAAATGACAGTCATCTGTAGGGGTGAGTGATTGGTTTGGATATTCTATTTGCGCAGTATGTCAAGTAAAAAAAAAACAACAAATGTTATCACAGGAAATGGCCAAAGAAATCACTGATGCAGATGAAGGACGAACCTAGGTTGTCGCCAGATGGAGGACAATGATTGTGGACTCTGCATTATTTGATTGTATGCTCATGTCTGAGGAGGCATTGGACATACACAAAAGAAAATAATAAAAGATTGTGAGAAAGAGTTATATGATATCGGTGTCAAAGTGGAATCAGAGTTCACATAATATCCGTGAGGGACAGCATGTAGCCTGCTCTGGATGAGGGCTCAAGCAAAGATTCTTGCAGAGATGCATCACAAAAACTGGAGACGAGGATTGCAGGTCACTACAGTTGAATACTTGGCAGGACTGGTTAAATGAAGGTAAGAGTAATTTGGATGACAGATTGGTGTACTAAACAAGTTGGCATCATATCCATTTTCGTCATTTCTTTGCACAACGCAATACCCAATTGGCTATGTATAATGGAGGAGTGCTGCCAAAAACGGCACGGATAAGTGTGGCTTATTCAGAGGAAATCCGGGTGCATGTGAAGTTCTGCACGTGTAAACAAGTTTCAGTGTTGGCGTTTTAAAACGAATGTCACACACACTTCAATCAAGGTCTAAATCATCTTTCTGAAAGGACTATACATGCCAACCAAGAATAAGTAAGTCAAAAAATTTTCATTCTGCATTTATTTCAATTTTAGGAGCCACATACAGACTTTAACACGGTTTCCCGTTCCTTTAGAAGCGGGGTGGAACGTTTCAAGCGATCTTCGGAACGATTACACTCACAAGACAAAGTTTTCATTGCATTTCAGCTTCTAAGCTAAAGTTTACTTTACTTAGAGATACAATTTGTAATAGTGGACATTTACTGTTTTACAAAAGTGTTCACTGATCAGAAATGTGATTGTTGCGTGCAATGAATTGAAAATGATAGATTTGTTTGCTTAAACAGTTATCGCCATAACAACATGAACATACCTACAGAAAAATAAATAATCAATCACTGCAATTATGTGCAGGATTTAAGAATGTCACTCAGTACGACTGATACATTAACTGATGTCGGTTTACCGTGAGATTTATTTGTACTCCTGATTAACTCCCGGCTGAGGGATGGGTGTCCCACTAAGCAGGTGTAAGTGGTGTCACTGTTCCATTCCGCCGCCGTGACTGTCAACCTGCTGGTCATGAAGTTGGAACCATTCCCCTTCTCACTATCTACATGCGTCCGGTACCCGGTATCCAAAAGGGTGTCATTGGCCATCCAGCCAATGTAGATCTCAGCTGGGTAAAAGCTGGTGGCTACACACATCAGGGTCGCTGAATCCTCAGTGTCAATCTCGTCCGTCGATGGATGCAGGAGATAAACCTGAGGTGGATGCATTTCGCTGTCTGCAAAGAGAGTGACATTTATTGAACTGAGACAGACATTTGTCTGCATCACAATTACTTTGTTAGTAGTGCATGTGGTTAATAAAATAGTTCCTATCTGTAAGACTGTGTACATGTCTCTGAATGCTACAGCATTTCACGTCACTTGCTTTAATGGTTTAAATCTGGGAGCCAATCATATATTTTGCAAGGACTACTGTTCATGGGATGCAAACATTTGCAGTAAAGCAGCAGTCATGGTTTTTGGACTTGCAAGGAAGCATCACAGTGCGTTAACAGGCCATTCGGCACGTAAAGTCCATACCCAACCTTTAAAGAACATCCCTCCAAGGCCCGTCCCCAATCCCATTCACGAAAACACATTTCCCATGGCCAGTCCATCTAACCTGCACATCTTTGGACTGTGGACGAAAACTGGAGCATGCAAAGGAAGACACGCAGGCATTGGGAGGATGGGAAAACTTCGCACAGACAGCGCCTGCGTTGGAATTCAACCTGGGTCTTGGCGTTGTGAGACAGCAGTGCAAACCAGTGAGCCACCTTGCCACTGCGGATTCCTGACCATTTAATGTAACACATTAAAGATTTGACAGGATGTTTTTACATTGGACTAACTTTTAAGTCAAGATTATCTCGTAGTAACATAAACTACCATTTTTGGAAAGAGACATAGTGGACTGGAAAGGTTTACCCTATTGTTCTCTCCATAGATTCTGCCAGTCCTGCTCAGTTTCTACAAACTTCTTTTTCATGTCAGATTTCGGAAGTCGGTTCTAATTTGTACTTATTGCAGTATTATCGCCACTTACCAATTGTCTTCTTGATGGAGGCTTCCACTGGTGTTGATAATTCACTGTTTTCTACCAGACAAACATACTTGGCACCGCTGTCCCACTCTGATGCCATGATTTTTAGTTTGCTTACAATTGTGAATTTACTTCCGTTCCAATTAGGATTTTCTGTTTCGACTCCTTTAGTTATCTCAGCCCCGTTCACTTGCCAGAAAACGTTGATGCTTCCAAAGTTGTTGTAAACGATTTCACAAACAATGGTCGCTGTTTTCTGTGTCCAAATCTCTTCAAACGAAGGTTTCAGTAGATTAACAGAAATGTCTGTCTGATGGCAATCATCTGGAAAGGGAAGGGAATATACGTTTTAAGGCTGCAATATCGAAATCAATTCCAAAATACTGCAAGTGTTGGGGAATAATGTTATTTACTGCGATCTGTTACCTGTTTTCCCTGATAGATTCTGCTTAGTTAATTAGATGCTGTGCCCTCCTGTTCGTGAAGGTTGCATTCGCCCTGAATGTTATGGATGCATCTTCACTAATATTTATGATGTATTCTTGCACAATTTGGAAATTGATCTGTTTTGCGTATACTGAGGCTGAATTGTCTCCGTTCGAGTGCTGCACACTTTCGCCTATTGCAGTTACTTATGCCAGAAGGTAGTTACTGCTGAATGACTGCATTTGTAAGAATCCAATACCCAACAAGCAAAAACGTATCGTAAGTATCCCATGTTCAAAAGTTAAAATTATTTGCACTGTATCCGATCAACTAATGGAGACATTCAGCTGGCATAAACCTGCATTTTGATTGATTGTGTCATTTAAAGTGACTTTTCTGTCCTAGTTCCTCGGCAGAGTCTTTTTATTTTAAAAAAGAAAGATATTTACTTAATAATTCAGGTCCAGTCAATGGAGCTCTGAAAATACTTTTTTAAAAAAAACAAATAGTTATTCTTTGAAGAGTGTGAAGTGAGAAAACCTAAAGTATTGTGAGCACGCATCTTTCACAGCTCAACTCTGCTACTGGGAACAGCCAAACCTAACAGTTTTCAGAAAGGTGATAACCTTAAACGTACGCATAAAACAGGAGAAAGCCTACTTTTAGATTTCTTAAAGAAAAATGGTCGCTCTTAATACAATAACATTTATTTCCGTTATGCATTCCGGAAAATACAAATCAAAGCAAGGTTCCTAAGTGTTCTGATTGTATTGTTAGCTTAAAATTAGTACCTTTTCTACATTCGAAGAACCAGTTATCTCTGAAAGTTGTAATACCTCTTCGGAGGACTGATTTTCCGTGTCTACCGTCCAGTTCTCATGGCATAATTTTATTTTGTATGCACACTGTAACGCTTGTGCAGTTCTTCAATTTTGCCAGTGCCTCTCAGTTTATCTGCCCGGGAGAATATTGCAGATGCTACTCTTCTATTGATTTGCATTCCAAACTCTTAAGTCTAAATACTTCCGTGTCTTCTGGATGTCCTGAGTTAGTCTCTGTCACTAAATCTCTATTAAACCTAGCAGACTACTAACATGAATTTGTCGATTGGCAACCTGTGATCAGTCGCATTATATAATTATATCTTCACTAAATACGTCGGTCATATTTTACGTTACAAGATCTGTTCCATCAGAGTCTTGGTGATAGTTGCTTTGTCAAAACGTTTCAGTCATAAAATTAAGTGACACAGTATGTAGACAGGTCAACAAGGGGAGATGCCAGATTGGATTTGGTACTGGGTAATGAACATGGTTCGGTGTTAGATTTGGAGGTAGATGAGCCCTCGGCGATAGTGAACATAATTCGGTTATGTTTATAATAAGAATGGACAGGGCTAGGTATATACCGCGGGGAAAGAGGTAAAACTGGGGGAAAGGCAGTGATCAGGCAAGATTTAGACTGAATAGGATGTGGAATGAAACAACAGGGGATGGACACACTTGAATTGTGTAGATTATTCAAGAAACAACTACTGCGGGTTCTTGATAAGTATATACCTATCAGGCAGTGAGGTAGTTGTCGAGGGAGGGAGCTATGGTTTATAAAGAAGTTGAAGCTCTTGTCAAGAGGAAGAAGAAGGCTTATGTAAGGGGTATCACCAGAAGACTGGAGGATAGCAAAGTTTGCTCCCTCGTTTATGAAGGGAAGTCGGGACAGCCCTGGTAATTTAAAGCCAGTGAGCCATACTTCGATTGTGGGCAAGGTTACGGAAAATGTTATGAGATAGGATTTATAGATATCTGGAAAGGAATTATTTGATTAGGTAGAGTCAACACCGTTTTGTGAAGGGTCGGTCGTGCCTCACTAAACTTATTGAGTTCTTTGAGAAGGTGAAAAAATATATGGATGAAAGTAAAGCGGTTGGTGTGGGGTATATGCACTTCAGTTAAGAGTTTGATAATGTTCCACACGGTGGGTTATTGCATAATACACAGAGATTCGGGATTGAAGTTGATTTCGCAGTTTGGATCAGAAATTGGTTAGCTGAAAGAAGACAGTGGGTAGTGGTTAATGGGAAAGGTTCATTCTGGAGCTCAGTTACTAGTGGTCTCAAGGATCTGGGAGAACTGCTGTCTGTCATTTTTAGAAATGATCTGGATGTGGACAGAGAAGGGTGGGTTAGTAAATTTGCGGACGACACTAAGTGAAGCAGAGATGTGGATAGTGCCAAAGGATGCTGTGGGTGACAGAGGACCTTAGATAAGATGCAGAGCTGGTCGGAGAAGTGGCAAATGGAGTTTATTGTGGAAAGGGGTGAAGGACTTCACTTTGGAAAAGGTAACAGGAACGCAGAGTACTAGGCTAATGGTAAAATTCTTGGCAGTGTAAATGGAGAGAGAGATCTCAGTGTCCTAGTGCATCAATCCCTGAAAGTTGCCACCCAGGTTGATAGGGTTGTTAAGAAGGCCTATGGTATGTTGGCGTTTATTGGTAGGGGGGGTTGAGATTTGGAGCCACGAGGCCATGCTTCTGTTGGATGAGACACTGGTAAGGCCGCACCTGGAGTATTGCATACAGTTCTGTTCACCACATTATTGGAAGAATATGGAAGCTTTGGAAAGGGTTCCTTGGAGAATTACTAGGATGTTGCCTGTTATGGAAGGACGGTCTTACCGGGAAGGTCTGAGGGAACTGAGGTTGTTTTCGGTGGAGTGAAGAAAGTTGATTTAATAAAGATGTGTAAAATAATGAAAGGATTAGGTAGGGTGTACAGTGAGAACCATTTTCCTCTGATGGAAAAGGCTAACGCGAGGAGACACAGCTTTACATTGAGAGATGATAGATTTACGACAGATATTAGGAGTAGTTTCTTTCACTTCGAGAGTAGTAAGGGTGTGGACCGGCCTGCCTGCAACAGTGGTAGACTCAGCGACGTAAAGGGCATTTAAATGGGCATGCAAATGGATAATAATGGAACAGTGTAAGATAGACGGGCATCAGATTATTTTCACAGGTCGGCGCAACATCAAGGGCCGAAGGGCTTGTACTGCCTGGTAGCGTTCTATGTTCTCGGGGGGCGGGTGACAACGGAATTGCGAGGAATAAAACTAATCAAAATGAAATTAATCATGCCCTCGCGTTTGAAACAGAAATCGGAGGTTTATCAATGACATTTTAAAGTAAGCAATTTCAGAATTTCCCGTGTACCACTGAGATGATTTTAACAGGGACACCATTGCATCAAAGTTCTGAAGTGAAATCTCTCACAGTTTCACATGGATATCATCCATTACTGTGGAGAGGAACATTGAATTTCATATTGATAAAGAAACGGTATTGGTATGAAAGCTAACTTGACTGATCAGTCTTCATGAATTAGCAAGAGAAAATTTAGATAGCATATGTATAACACTCACATTCGCCGTTGCCATTTGCAGGAGTGCAAGTAAATTTATTTTAGCAAGACTCCTCAGATGGCTGACAAAGCAAAGTGACTGTATGCTACTCATATAAGTCTCCTCCAGTGTAATATTCAAAGAATGATCTGCAGAGTTAAATCAACGCATGGCCTTCCAGTAGTTTGCTATTGGTAAGTGAATGACCAGAGGTTTGTCGCAGCCGTTAATCTATTCCCTTGCTCACAGACCAGTGTACCAGAGATCAGTGTTGCAAACTTGATGTATTGCTTCTCATTTCTTTAAGGTCATGAACGGGTTTTATACCGCCCACACCACAATCTGGTGAGATCCAGGAGCTCAGCAGGCAGCGAGAACTAAACCCGGTTCAGTAATTTGCATGACTTATTCTCGTGAATAAAATAATTATTTGTCTGTTCATGCGACGTCCAAGGGAAGAAACTGAAGAAGAGAATCATTGAAATGTACAAATCAATTCATGTGCATTAGTTCCACTTAGGGAGAAATGGTTTCATTTCTATTTACCTTTTAGTTGACTTTCAGGAACCACTCTTTTTAGACCAAAAGGAGAAGCATGAAGTAGTGACTGATGCACACAAGACACAAAAATCATGTCGCCACAATCTTCCTCTGACCACCATTCATTTTTGTCTAAAGTTAACACGCCTTCAAGTGTTAATCGTGCAATGAAGCTCTTTTCTTAATATAAAAGTTTTCTTAACCTATTTTTTCTCGTCAAATTGTTCAGATTGCTCAATACACAACTCTGGAATTGGGGAAAGTAAACGCGGGCCTCTTGGTCCAGGGTACAGACACTACCAATGCTCCACAAGAGGGCCCCTCCATTCTTTACACCAGCAGTTTTCGCACTGATTAAATCCACGCATTTGTTGTATATTATTGCTTCTCCTGTCTACCTATTGCCAGTGTGCGGTGTGTTAAAGCTGTTTCATTCCAAGAAGTCTTGCTGGAACCTTGGAATGTTTGGTTAAGATTTCATATTCTGTTGATATTTAGCACAAAGCGTTAATGTTGAAAATATTTGCTTAAACATTGTCCTTATCTTTCGGGCACCTGATGATCCTTTTTACAATGGAATGTGAAGGTGGATGCGAGGCAGTACAGGTGTGTTTATCTCCGCTCTTCCAGTCCACTACAGGTAAAACGAGGAGGCTCCATGCACTTAAGGTCAGGTCCTGCTCCAAAGCAGTGGGGAAACTGATGCTGATTGCGCTGACAGAAGTTCCGTCTTTCTCCCAGAAAACGTGTATTTTGTTGCTTTATTGCTTCGACTGTCATAGAATTACAGACAATTTTAATCTTTGCTCGTTAATAAAGTGACATATACAAATATATATTTTTTGTTACCAACCTCTTGCCATTCCTGTTTTGATACTGCAATCGCTGATTGATCATGCTTTGCGGAGCATGTGTACTCTACCCCACCCTGCCACTCTTCCACGCTGCTGGTCAAGCGGCTGATGGTCAGATATTAGTTTTCATTTGCTGTTTCAGTTTGAACGCCTTCATTCCGCACCTTTTCATTCACCATCCAAGAGATTACCACCCCAGTGGAAACTGTAGAATGCACTTCGCAAATCAGAGTGGCACTTTTATTGATCCAGGTTTCTTCAACCAATGGATCTCTTAGTAATACCGCAATCTCTGTCGCTGTGAAGTCAGAGATACAGTTTCTGGCCCATGTTCCAACAGCAATGTAACCGGGTTACATTGCATCATAACGTGTGTAAGCTAATAGAATTAAGAAAGAGAGCAAGCAAAAAGGACTGCGAGAGAAAATTTTCGGGTAATGAAGGGATTGATGTGGGTCCATGCAGTGAGCAGTACGGAAATAAACAGAGAAACAATCAGCAGAAATGCAAGATAGATGGAAAGACCGGGAGACAGATGCAGAGACAGGCAATCTGCGACAGTCAGGTAGAATTATAGACACATAAAGCTAGTGAATGAGAGCTTGAGATGACAGAGCAAAGAAGATAGTCAGAGAGGGAGGGAGAGGGTCAGATAGTACTAAGGGAACGAAGACAAGAAATGGATGCTTAGATACCGACAGGTGCAAACAGTAAAAGAAGGAAAAGGAGCAGCAGTGTTTGTTGTTTGATTCACGAATGGTGATTACGATCTGCAGAAATAGAAAGATAGAAATATAAATAATTCCGAGAAATTGAGAAGCAGGGAAACCGGACATAGACATTTTGTCAGTGAAGAGAAAGGTGAAGTGCCAGAACGAGAGCGATCAGATGAAGCAGAGACAGACTGATAGATGGATAAAGACAGAAAGAAACTGACAGGAATAAAAAAGAGTGAGATACCAAGGCAGACAGGAAGAAACAGAGAAAATTTGCCACATCAGAAGGGTCGATGCATTTTAAGCACAGAAGATCATTGAGATCTTTACCCCTGATAGGTCATTTAAACTCCTGTCCAAATGCCGAACTACATGAGAAATATTTCAAATAAACATATAGTTGTATGTTTGTTGTTTCTGTCGATTCCCATCCAATAACAAATTTATGCCTCTGTTTCACCAGACATCTCTGTCTCTCCCCTTAGCTTCTCTGAATATCGGCCTACCAATTCATTCTTTCTACAATTGCGTGGTAGCACATAGCAGTAGAAAACACTAAATCTTCACTAGTGTCAACAGGGGAAATACAGATTGTTGCAGCTGTTCCTTTCTGATTAAGTGTATGCATTGACAAGGCGATTTTGCTGCTTTGGATTGACTTGGTAAATTAGCCAATGCGTAGGACTATCTTGACTTGGTAAATTGGCCAAAGAGTTATCAATACTGAGAATATCTAAAAAAAAGTTTGTCTAAATTTGTCATTTGAGAATATTGATAATTAATATCTCCCATTCTGTTAATTTCTTCACAATGTCTATATATCTGTCTCATTTCCTCTGTCTTCTTCCAAGGCCTTTGCTTATTTCCAACAGACTTAAACCGAGCAGAGGGAAATAATTTCAGATGTTATGCTCCACTATTTTTTGAAGAGTGGCTTTAGATACCTGGGTCATTTGCAACCATTTTCGCTGTAGCATTACTCTGGACAACAAACTGCCTTTGATATCACTCACTGCAACTATTTCAAGACTGTTTCACCTTCAGAAATAAACCAACATAATAATATTCCATCTGGTATAATATTTATTATGGAAGTGATTATGATTACGAATGTGAGTTTTTGAGTTTGTTTAATTTTCTTACCCGATGCTGAACTAATTTCTTTTCTGAGGTTACTGTTGGTTTCAGAATGGGAAACGTGACAACTGTATATAGAACCACTGCTCCATTCCTGCATGGGCACTTTAAGCCAACTTGTAGAGCTAAAATCAGCGGTCGTTGTTGTCATTGGAGGCGTGGTTGTGAAGCCAGAATTTATAGCATTTCCATTCTTCTGCCAGGTCACTGCAATTGTTTCGGGATAATATCCGCTGATTACACAAACCAGCTGCAGAAATCCGTTTACTCTCTGTTCTTCAGTTGCAGAGTAGAGTAGACTGATGACTGGTGGAGAAGGCTGCGCGCCTGAAATTACAAATTAAGACTTATTCTCATGTGTATAGATTTTTCGATTATTTCTGTGAAATCCTGTACAATCTATTTCTCTCAAATATTACAAAAATCATATTATTGTCTGAGAATACCGTTTTGCTAAAAGAGGCTACTCTCAATGTTGGCGTCATATTTAACATTGAGGTGAGCTCCAAACTAGATAGACTGACTGAGGTTAAAAAAAGCAGAAAGAAATCTTTCAATCGAATTTGTCCACGCTGACCGGTTTTCTAAAATTGAACTTGTCCCATTCAGAGTCTTAGTATCATTGACAACAAGGAAAAAGACGTTTCGGTCCAACTCGTCCATGTGGATCAGGTATCCTAAATTAGTCTTGTTTAAGATGCAGTTTAAATATTGTAATTTTAACAACTTCCAGCATTTCATCAGGCAGCTCGTTCCATAAACACAACATGCTCAGTGAGAAACAATTGTCATTTAGGAGCCTTTCATATCTTTCCCATCCCACACCGTCTAGCTTTGGACTCCCCAACCCAGGGGCAAAGACATTATGTGTATGGCATGAGTGAAATTATGCCACTCATAATTTTATAAACCTCTGAAGGCTCACAAATCAGCCTCTGACAATCCACAGAAAATAACCCCAGCCTATTCAGTCTCTTCTGTAGCTCAAACACTTAAGGTAAAAACATTGACTGCAGATGCTGGAAACCAGATTCTGGATTAGTGGTGATGGAAAAGCACACCAATTCAGGCAGCATCCGAGAAAAGTCAAATCGACGTTTCCGGCAAAGGTCCTTCATCCTGATGAAGGGTCTTTGCCCGAAAAAACAATGATACTGCTCCTCAGATGCTGCCTGAACTGCTGTGCTTTTCCAGCACCACTAATCCAACTCAAACCCTTAAGCTTTGACAACCTAATTGTAAATCTTTTCTGAAGTCTTTCAAGCTTCAGAACGTCCTTCTCAAAGTAGCGAGACCAGAACTACATAGAGTATTCCAATAGTGATCTAACCAATGTTCCGTACTGCCGCAACATGACCTCCCAATTCTTATACTCGGCACACGGACGAAAAAAGCAATGCATTCCAAGCGCCTTCTTCATTTGCTGATATTTGGTCCATATTCTACAAACACTTACTGTTCATGTAGCTTCTCAATCTCTTCTAAATGTTGTAACTGTACAATTTCTAGCGCTTTCTCTGGCAGTTCTTTCCATATATACACCGTCTTCTGTGCGAAAAACCTGACCCTCAGTTCCTTTAAAATCTTTTCCCTTTCAGCTTAATCGTCTGAGATCTCGTCTAGATTTTAACTCCAATCTCTAGGGAAAATACTTTTGATATTTCCCTTTTACATGGTTTTCATGATTTTATAAACCTACAAATGGTCGCCTCCTGACTTTCCCGTTATGAACACATATTTTTACATCTAACTTCACCGTGTTTCTGATGCTCAGCTTATCGATTTGTTCAAACATTAAGTCATAAATCTGCGCAATCTAGAAAATATATCCCTGGCTAATCTCCCATTTTCTAACTTTGGGGCTAAGCCTCGCCTTCTACCAGTGTCTTAATCTCTGGCCAAATAACTAGCCATGATCATCTGTCTGCTTTGTGATCACAAAGTTGCCATGTCAATCATCCCTCGATTTCAGTATTCCCTTCCTTATCTTCAAGTTCTCAATGGCTTCTCTCAATTACTGCTCTAAAATTTCCTCGAGCTCAAATCATCTGAGAAATAAATATTGATGTACTGGCCTCTGGAGAATTCCTGATTTTAACTATTTCAAACTTAATCGCTGTACTTCCTGCCTCCGAGATTCGAGGTTCTGTAATACTCCTCCATCAATATCTCGTATTCTCATCCCCTCTTTTTATTCTTTGTGGACTTTTTAAATTATGCCTTGCTAATTAAAAAATAGACATTTCTCGAAATATTAATGATTTATTGCCAATAATTTGTTTTAACAAGGCAATTTGATCTCACATAATTATTGGGATTTAATTTTGTACAAGGTTTTCTAAAGGAAAGTGTCATTTTGGTTTTGGTAAGGCAACAGAAGTGTATTTTTACATCGAAGAGTGAAGATATCTGGAGGCCTTGTTCATATCGTAGTGAGAGCAAGATTGCTCCTTACTGAAGTAGAAACTCAAACAAATCGAAACATGGAAACATAGAAGAGAGGGACAGGAGGAAGCCATTCGGCCGTTCTAGCCTGCTCCGTCATTCCTTAGTAGCCTCATCCCGCTTTCTACCCATAACTTTTCATATCAGTCGGTCGAAGTGCGATATCTCACCACCTCTTGATTACATTAAATGCTTTGTTATCAACTACTGCCTGTGGTAATGAGTTCCACAGGCTCACCACTCTTTGGGTGAAGAAATGTCTACTCTTTTCTGTTCTCAATGGTCCAACTTGAACCCTCACACTGTGACCCTGGTTCTTGCAAACAGGTTTTAGACGTTGGCAGCACGCATAGATTAATTCGCCATCTTCGGACTATGATTTTCTATCACTGTTGTCAGAGGATCATCGGGGAGTAGAAATGAACAGTTAACAACTATTACACGGAGGAAACCATATTCCTACGTCCCAAAATCTCATGCGTTTCCTAAAATTAGTTTTCAAAATGTTTTGCGCCTTGCTGTTGTACAATGTACACAGTGACATTTTGTGAGCATCGCTCCTTTTGGACCAAAGTTCCTTGAACCTAAAATCCAACTCGATCGTAAAAGATATCACTTAATATCCCCCTTTATTCAGACATTTATTTTGTTTTCAACAAATCCCTTATGTTCCCAATACACACAAATGGGCTTCTTTCCATTCAGGTTTTGATTGAACCTCATAAATTTAAAGCGTTCCTGTCAGGGAAAGAGATGACATTTTCTTTTCCCCTAAAAATAACCTATTGCCACCAAAGCAACCATCTGACCAAACTGTTCACAAGCAGGGATTTATCTTTTTGTGAGCATCAGACTGCTTAATACAGCCATCAGGACGACCACATGCTTGTTACTGCAAACCACCTCCTGTTTCGACAATGCCTCAGCTGACCTGTGACTTTAAATAACTTTGAATTTGACTTTGCATTGACTTATTTTGTCATGTGTGCAGAGGCACAGTGAAAAACTTTGTCTTCCGTGCAATACAGACAGACCCCAGAGTTAAGTAGCATAGATAAGTATATAATCGGTAAACAGGGGCAAAAACAAAAGCACAGCTACAGGCGAATGTTCAGGTTTTGTGAGTCCATTCAGTACTCTAACAACAGCAGGGTAGAAACTGTGTTGAAAACGGCTGGTGCGTGTTTTTAGGCTTCTGTACTTTCTTCCCGATGGTAGCTTTTGTAGAAAAGCATTGTCAATGTAGGATGGATCTTTGAGAATGCTGGCTACCTTTTCTTGACAGCGAGGCTGGTTCCTGCAGGAACTTCCAAGCTCTTCAAAGTTAGCTTAGAGTATTCCACCATTATCCACGCTGGGATCACATCTTCAAATTCTTAAAAGTAAATCTAATCTGAATTCTGCAGCCAGATCCTAAATTGCACTTCTTGTTCACCCATCAAAGTATTATCTCAAAGCTAGACAATACTTTTGAATTAAATTTCTCTTCTATATGTTCAGATTCAGCCACGGCCCCATTCTTACTATTACAACGGCCGGAGATAAACATGCTCTTAGCTTTTTATACTTGTCCACTGCTGACTTCTAATTAATCCCCAATGTCAATCACAAATCAGCAGTCACATCATACATCACACGAGAAAATATCGCTTGTGAATTTTTTTAATGAAATAATGCACCACAGGAGCAGCTATCACCCACTTACTAAATATCGAGTTGATTACATTCTTTTTTCATTTTACACATGAGCACTCTCTCATGATCTCCAGCAAGCACACTGTCAAAAAAGGCATCACTTTAATGGAAAATTAGATATTAACATGCTGAAATATCTTCCATGGCAATGACTATCTTGGTAACACCATACACCTGCATAATAATTTGTCCACCTGCAATTGACGAGCTCATGCATGTGTTTATGTCCTCTCAATCATGCTGTGTGAAAACTGCAGTTTTCTGACACTTTCTGACAAGTATCATAGATACATTAGTTTAAATTGACATTAACAACATCCACGCTCATATTCAGAACATGCTAAGGCCAAGAGATTATAAAGCTGTTCTTGGCCTTCACCATTATCGTTCCTGTAAGATGACATGGATTATATGCGTTAAATGATATAGAAAAGACGGAGGAGGGGGCAATGATCCCGTACAAGTGTAACAGTTCATTCACAATGCTATTTGCATAACAGAAAGAGGTGTAGCAGAGTCATATCAAACTGGAAGCACATTCTGTCTCTGTCTCTCAACAAATGCTGCCAGAATGGTTGAGTGTCTTCAGAATTTGCTCTTCTTATTTTATGAAAGGGAAAGAGGTGACACCATTTGAGGAAAGAAGCCCGTGGAATGGGTTTGAATGAAGTTGAGAAATCACCAGTTCAAGATTTTAATTTTGAGAGTGGTGTTTGGGTCACCCTTGTGTAACTGGATGATAGGGGAAGCATAAAGAAAGACGTTATGAGTGCTTACACAGAAAATCAGTAATCATTATGCGAGATATTATTTGTAAAATAACTGTGGATGTCAGATGTATAACGACAGCCCACGCATGGAGCTTGTACAAAGAGTTTGGAATAGTTCATTCAAATCGCACGATTTTGACGTGTATTGAGCCTCCTTCAATAAAGGAATGAGATAGAATTTATTCATTATGAAATTGTGAAGGCCCCCCACCTCAGGGATCAGGAACATTAACATAATTGCATTTTATATTCAAATTGAGAGAGAAAACATGATTTTTTACAAAAGGAGCTTATGAAGACACGAAATCGGAGCTTACCGAAGTGAATTGGAAAATCAGATGGAGGAGAATTCAATCGTAATATAGTGGCAGGTAAGAAAGGAGACATTTCAGATCAAATAAATAAGTGCATTTGAAAGAGTAAGGAGTATTCCAAGGTTCGGACCTGCTATCTGTGATTTAAGATAATGTCAAAATTAAGCAAAATGGTTGCAATTGTGAATAAGCAAAATGCTAGGTCAGAGCATTACAATTTACAGAAACAAAACATCTGAAAATTAGTAACTACTGAACCATCAGATTATGATAGGAAGCTAACCAGGGAGTAAAAACAGAGAGTACGAGTTCCTTTAAGTACACCTGCATTTTGAAAACAAAATATTCACCAATTGAGTATTGTTCATGTACAAACTGAATGTAAGCAAATCATGTTGCAAAATAAAGGAGACAGGAAATGAACAGAATACTTATTTTGCCTTAGTTTTCACGGCAGAGAATACAAACAACACCCCAGAATCAGAAATGAATCGGCAAGTGAAATGAAAGATGAAAGCTGGGGAATAACATGTAGCGGAGAAACAGTACTGAGTAAATAGTTGCAGCTGCGCCTCAACACCTGCCAGTCCCCTCGTGACATCATCTTTGCACCCGAACAGAAAATGCGAGTGAAATAACTAACGTTTTGTGTTTACTGTTGCATCTCATCCCCACTGCTGGAAAGGTCCTTTACATTGCAAGATATCAAATTTAATAAGTTTATCAAAACATTTTAAGATAGCGAACAAGAAGTGACACAAACCAGTATTCAGAACTGTCAGAACGATATATTAGAGGGTATTCGAAATACGTTTCAGCTGGATAAGTTCAAAAGCTCATGGCTTTAGGAAAGGGAATTCTTATTTGAGAAATCTAGATAAAGGGGTTTTAGTGGTTGCACTGTTTGCTGATTTTCTAAAGACAGTAAATAACATGTTCCATCAAAGCTGATTGTAGTTAATGAAAGACGGAGGGGGTGGAAGACTGAAGTGGACAGGAGAATAGCTGGGTAACTGAAAGTGACAGTAGGTCTGCAGGAATAATCCTAAGGTTGCTAAGCCTTGTGCCAGAGGGACCGATGTAGGAGTTACAACTATTGGAAATTGATGTCTTGGATAAAAAGGGACATGTCCTTTTTCCAAATTTGCTGAACTCTCAAAAATTAAAAGGGGCTTTAAGTCATTAGAGGGCACAGTTAAAATACAAAAATATCGTGATAGGTGTGAGTAAGAATACGAAAAATGATGTGTTTTATGGGGATTTGCTGAAGAAGATGAACATTTGGCAAGAGGAATAGAAAAGAACAATCACAATGGTACAACTCTAAGCTGCAGAATGACCACTGTGTCTTTATGGATAGATCGTTTGACGTTAGTACACATGGCCAGCAAATAATTAAGAAAACGAAAACAATGATGTTATTTATCAAAAGGGGAATAGGACACGAATGCATTGAAGTTATTTATTTTTCATATAAATCAGATTCAGATCAGGTTACAACTGGAGCGCAGTGTCTCATATTGGTCATCTCATTTACAGGGGAAAGTGAGGACTGCAGATGCTGGAGATCAGAGCTTAAAAATGTGTTGCTGGAAAAGCGCAGCAGGTCAGGCAGCATCAAAGAAACAGGAGAATCGACGTTTCGGGCATTCCGGAAGAAGGGCTTATGCCGGAAACGTCGATTCTCCTGTTCCTTTGATGCTGCCTGATCTGCTGCGCTTTTCCAGCAACACATTTTTAAGCATCTCATTTACAGGAAATGTAAATGTACCAGAGGCAATTCAGGACAAGGGTTACGTGACAATCCTCTGGCATAAACTGGCTGCCTTACAAGGAATGGTTTCACAGCCCTCCTGGCCGAATTTATACTTGGATGCTATATTTATACTTTGAGTTGGCATTGATAAGGTCCTGAACATATACTGTAAAGCAAATGAAGTCAGCATATGTTTACAATACAGGGTAAACCCCTCTGCAAATTTAAACCACCCACACAGAAATGGTTCACCTCGTGCTGTAATCTGTTAAAATTCGAGAGGCAATGAACTATCTCAGAGGTCATTATTTAAAGTTAAAATGAACAACGTTCTTCTTTAAGTTCAACAATAAATATTAAAACCAACAACTATTTACAACTACTTCCTCTGAAACCTATGTCTTAACTCCCGCTCTACTATACTAGTCCGATAAAAAAAATTAGGATTTACAAAATAAAAATCACGTTTCAAATATCAGTCAGATTCGTCAATTCTTCTTTGTAGATTTTCCTCCAGGTCGGCATCGATGTCCTGCTGCGCAAATTCGCCACATACATGAATCGTTCAGAGAACCCTTCAGCTAGCAGTCTTAATTTGTTGGCCTTTGGTAGTTCTCACACTAAATGTTCAAAATGTCACGTTTTATATACCAAAACATCGGGTCGTTTCATTGGTTTTAATATTATCAAAATGCTAAATTCAAATTTGATTGGATTTTAGTATCTTGGAGCATAATTTAAACTGATTGGCTGAGTTTGAATTTGATTTTCTTTCACAGCAAATCAGCTACAGCAATTTGTTTCAACCCAGTGTTACATGTATACCGTTTCAGGACACTCTGCGCTTTCGGTTAGTCTTTGTTAGCTTTTCAACTCTCTTAAAGTTACAGTACACCTCAACACCTTCATAGCAATGCAATTTCTCAGTAATATGAAATACGACAAAGAAAATACAGAGTTTATGATTCCTTTGAAGTAGAGGAGACTGCAACTGATTTTATGAAATTACATGTCGGATTGGAGGACGGACTTGGCCTAATTTGCCAATAATTACAATAAAATCACTAAATCATTCTGAAGAATGCAGTCACGTTTATGCCATATTTTATAGGGCAGAGGGCATTTGTACCCTAAATTTGCTGGGGTTAAAATAAATGCTGCCTCAGCTGGCGAAGCCCACATCCCATTTTAAAAAAAAAATCAATTAAAACTGGTAAAGATGAAACATGCGGCATTCCAAGCATTGATGGAAAGGAAAGGAATTTCCACAAAATAATGGAAACTTGAGAGACACTGATTAATATTTCATGATAATAACAACGAAAAGGGCTCTTTAAATACTAACAGATGTGTTAATGAAATAACAAGTTGGAAGCAGTGAGACTAACTAGCTGACAAATAAGCAATAATGTAGGTATCAAGTTCATATTGCTGGGCAGTTTTGAATATAACAGGTATTCTTCTTGTGTAAATTCGACTGACATAGACAGTATACCATTGTCTTATTCACTGTTTTCAGTGAGAGAAAAGAACTGTCAAATTGACCCCGAACATCCCTGCCATCCATTTAAGGGAAATACATTTGAAGCTCAATTTTCATCATTTAAGCATTCCATAAAATGTTCAGAGGAACTATTACATAAATGAACCAAAGTAACGTACATACAAAAGTAATATCAGTCGTCGTGTTGTTCAAGCTGGAAGGGAAACAATTGTTTTGATAAAGTTCCAAGGCGTGAACAATTTTCATGAAGCCAAATGACTGTCTCACTGCAGCCTTTCGTCTGTCCTACTGGAAAGATTCCTACCGACAATTTATTGTTCTATTTTGAAGATGAAATACTTGAACCTCCGAATTTTGTTTCATAACCATATGCGCCTATTATTTCCCTTCAGCTACACAGATTATCAGATCAAACTGGTAACACACTAATGCTTGGGGCAGCAGGACTGATATGTTCGAGAGACTGAATTCGGTATGGTCATATTCACAGGAGAGCAAAAGGAAAAAGACAACTCTAATAGGTGTCCATAATATTGTAACAAGTTAAATCTCTTCACCCAGAGGGTAGTGGATTGGTGTAGTTCTCGGTCAGAGAAAGCTGTTGAGGCTGAAACATTGTTTGTTTTTGAGATCGTTTCAAAAATAGTTCTTAGGGCGAAATGGATTAAGCAGTATTGGAGAAAGCAGGTACAGACAATTGAGTTGATTGATCCATCGTGATCGTACTGAGTGTTGGAGCCTGGTCTCCTGCTACTCCCATTTTCTCAGTTTCCATGCTTAATATAGAATGTTAATCGTCACGATCATGTCATTTGCTAATCTGTCCAGCTGATCTGATTTCCTCCAACATACTTTCCCTTATGTGAAGGTGAAAAGCCGTTATTTGCTTAGATCATCCCATTCAGATTTGATTTTAGGTCAAATTTTAACGACTGTTTTTGCCATATGTCAAAGCCTTTTGCAGGCAAAAAATAGAGTCTAATGGATCTGGCTGAGGAGAGGTTTCAGAAGTAGAACAAGTGATCTCTGTATTTGTAAATGTAGTCCTATTAACGTATAAGTCAAAATGAATTGTATTGTGATTGTAAATCAGAAAAGGAAATATTAATATTTGGGAAGTTTTTAACCATTATAGTGAAACATGACAAGGCATAAAAATTAGCTTTCCATGAGCATGAAAGACAGCGAGTAAATTAATTATATTTCCATGATGTAACTGCTCCCAATTCCATCTCATTCAAAGAGATAGAGCTATTTTCTGGAAATCTACCAATACACTGTCAACATTGCAGTGGAGGTTCTATTTACTTTTCAATTACAAGTGAAAGTGTTTGTGTCAGGGCACACTATTCTATGCATCCTCTAGATGTACTAAAATCGTTTCCTACGTTTTTACATTACTCTGCGAATGCGTAAATTGTAGAAGTTTTTGCTTAGTGGAGTGAATGTTTCCTGTGGGATTGCTACCAATGCGAAGCCAGGGTTTGTTTTGTCGTTGTGAAGGTGATGACGTTGGACTGAATGGGCAATGTTAGAAGTAACATGGCACCAGCTTACAGTCAAACGAGTTTTTTGAAATCACAATCTTTGTCAGCGTTGCCCCTTCCTAACGTGAAGCCTGGCTTCTGACCTGTTTTTAAATTAAGTGTTGTCAATTACTAACCACTTATGTGGGTTTCCACTCAGATTGCCTGCACTAATACTAACCTGTCCAAGCATATGACAGCAAGTTGACTGCATTACAAAAACAATGCCATCGTGTACACATCAACTCTGTTTGGTATGAAGGCAAACGATTCTAAGTAGACAGGTACCATGATGTGTTTAAAATAATTCAATCAGATAACAATGAGTGTAATCAGTAAGTCAAAGACTAAACTATTCTATTCTAGCAGTAAACATTGAATCGATGGGCGCCACGGTTTCCATTTTAAATTCAAACTAACAGTTCACACTACAAATACAATGATTTCAAAGTTCTCGAATATTCGATACAATCTTAAACACAACAAACTTCAAATCACATGGTCATGTATCGAGGAGAGCAGATTTCCAGCAATCTGATTTCATGCTGAATTGCAGTAAAATTACACTCTGCTGATTATCTGAAATTGGACCCTATTGTAATCAGCGCACAACAAATCTACATTTTGTGCAACTGGAACACATGAACTTCAGCTCCTAGCAACCATTAGTATGAAGCCCATATTTAGCGAGCTACTGTTTTTCAAGTTTCAAAAGCGGATGTCCTACTTGCTGCTTTTGTCATAATGCTAAAGTAATCGATATTATTTTACATAATAAGGCTTGTCTTTTGAAACATATTAATTTTGGATACAATCCAAAAACAATAAGGTTAGATGAAAGCTTTCCTCAATTCAAACTTGTATTAATTGTTCCGATTGGAAATCTTGTATATTTATGTCACACAAATATGTCTTTCAACAGCCTCCCATCCTGGGCAGTTTCCTTTGTTAACCGCCTGATTCCATCATCTACTCAAATACGCATCTTATGTTGTCTGTGCCAAGCATGTTAAATATTTAAATATTGGCTTGTTCCCAGCTATATTACACGTTTATATTTATATAATTACATAAACTTACTCAAACAAAATCTGCAAAGGTGTTTGAAATCTAAGACACATCAACTACAGCACGCACAAATTGTTCATGACAAAATGTTTTGCATCTCAAGTTGGACAGTTCTACCTCTTTTAGAAATCATTCTTTATAACTTCTCAGCATACTCATAGCGATAAGTAGAAAGAGGGGCACTTACCATCAGGTTTCACAGTCAGAATGGTGCCGCTTCCTTCACTCCATGTACACATTGTTTCACATCAGCACAATAAATCACTTGTTGTAAATATCACCGAAACCTTTCAAAAGTTCCAGGATATTGATTGATCGATATCAAGTATGATGCAAGTCATTCCCTTTATATTTTTTTCCCAGTCAACGTTTATAATTCTCAACCACTTGTCAAATACTTATTGATATTGGTGTGTGGCTATGATGTTAACATTCACGTAATAATCAATGAAAAAAGTATGAAAATCTGTGTATCGGAGTTTCTAGGCCCTAACAGTTGCAAGAAACCTTTTAGCATGAGGTATTAAAGCATGCAAGTAATAGTTCACATGGAGAGTGGATTCAGATGTGGGAAGACATTTCTGCATTCCTGTAATCACTGATTATTCAATGTGGTATTGCATGTTACATAGCCGCTCTCACAGTGATACATCCCAGTGCAAAAATAAATGCTCGCTCGTAACTCTAAGTTATGTAACAGCACTGAATATACAAGTGCACTTTCTCTAAATTTCTCTGCTGAATATTGATAACAATCATTTAGAACCTGCCTCCTAGCATTCCATATCATAAATGGTGACCTCAAAATGAACTTTGAGTGTTGAAACGGCAAACCAAATCCAATTTACTTCACAGAAGATTTGATGGTGTTTTTGAATGGTGGAAGATCGAGGTTGATCACTGTGATCAAAACATGCTCCACACTGATAAGTGCCACTGTCTTCAACTCTGAGATCAGTAATTCGCAGTGAAAAGGAATTTGAACCCTTGTTCACTGTTTCAGCGTACCGACCGCCAATCGACATGCTCTCCTTGTTTGTTGCGCCCAATTTTGTTAGATACCAGTACGTGCTATAAAATGCATAGCTCGGATCTCTTAGGACGCAGTTGATGGTCAGTGATTCGGTTGCCCCCCTTATTATCGTTTTCGGTGTTTGGTCCACCCAACCAGTAAAGACATCTGGATGAAGAAAAAATATATTTAATACATGCCATTTATCTATCAAAAGGAGAGTTTCAGAGAACGACATTTCAATAATATAAACACGGTCTTTATAGGAGTAGTATCTATGAGAAACAGTACTTACTTGGTAACCAGGCTAAAAGGCACGAAAACAAGAAATTATTCATTGTTTATGCACCAACAGACAGAACTTTATATGCAGCCAAGGCTGGATTTCAATACCACCTGTTCTGTGAAGCAGTGTGTATCGGAGCACCGACTTTATAAACCTCGTGAGATTGTGTTTATTTGCATGGTGTGGAACGAAAGACCAATCACGATTATTCAAACTCACGGATTGTGATGGGCTGAGCTTTGCGCCGAATAACCATATTCACATCATGGAAATCTTCGTCAATTTAGAATGGAGAGATTAGCAGCATGTGCTTAATTTCCTTGTGTTTTAACTTGGTGACATTTTCATTTCATTTCTGGGAAAACCTCTCAAGTTCTAACAGCGAATTCCTGAACAAAGTGGCACACTTAATTAATTAAGACTGAAAGCCCACATACGGTGAAATCTGACAATTGTGTGGCCACGTAGCCATACGTATACATGCCATGCTCGCCAGAACCATAACATTGAAACATCTGCTTTATTTGTTGTGTTTCGTTCCTTGAAAATATCTGATGAAATGTGTATTGAACTTTGAATGTCTTTGACTAATAAATAGAAATGAATGTAAGTGTAGCTTTTCCAGAAGGCAAAATTCGAAACTGGACAGTGAAGTCAATTTAAGAGTTCAGAAAAGAGAAAAGACAAAAAAAGGCGATATTCAGCCCAAATAAAAATAGATAGAAGCTTCACAAATGAACTGTTTTTCTGGGGAAACCTCCAGTCACATTGACATCGCCACCTGGGTATAACCCTAGAGACAGTGCTGCTGAAATTTGAATGTTCTAATCAGTTACGAATTATGGCTAACAATTTCGAAAATCAAAGAGAAACTGGTAGACTGGCGTGATTTAGTTTAAAAGTAGAAGATGGAAGTCACTGTGAATTATAAAAAAAGCTTTTTTGTAGCTTTTTAATCAAAAGAGGATTCAACATGCTTTGAATTGGCAGTAGTGCTTTATTCCATTGGGGAAGGCTTCTTTTTGTGCATTGGGTCAGAATCTACAAATAGTCAAATAAAATTCCACTTCGTGTTAATTAAATCAGTACAAAATGCTGAAAATAATAAATCACAACATTACATTAGAATTCAGCGATCGACTCCAGCCAAGAGTTTGCATGCTGTGATTTCAAAACTTGCACCAGAGATACCCTCGAAAGTTGACTGACATGTGGAAATATTGGTTTGTGGAATACACGAAGATTGAGCTTTCTTTGTTCAAAGAATTGCAATTATTGACCACATAAAACACGTTTGAATTATGAACAGGTGGAAAACGTTTCCATCGAGAAAGAGAACTTCGTGAGGTTGCAGAATCTAGAAACAGGAGCCGTGCACACACGTTTAAATGTAAACTCCGCCGGAGGGGCAAAAGGCACACCCTCGTAAACAGTGTTGTGACGCAGTGAAATCATTTCCAAGTGTTGTTGTTTCACATCGTGAAATTTCATCAGAAGGGCTCCGATTAAATCACATGACATGAATTCTTAACTTTGGTTTGCTCTACTCAGATACTGCGAACATTGTTGAGCATTTCCAGTGTATTCTATGTGGTCTTTTTAATTCAGACTTTCCAGCATTCTCGCATGCAGTTTGTCTTATGGAGGTGGGGTGGAGGGAGCAGAGGAGTTCTTGATGCTGCTTGGTTGAAATTAATTAACATCTAATTGCTTCCTGATTATATTCCGTTTATGTCTTCAGAAGAGGCAACAAGAGTAGGCCATCCTGAGTTTCTGCCCTGTTCAGCATTCGATTAGGTTAGCGCAGATCTGACTTTAACCTCAACTCGACATTCCTGCATACTCAATAATGTTTAATCCCATTGGAATCAAGAGTCATCCATTTACCTTTTCCTTACAAATATTTTTTTAAAAACATTATGTGTTGTCTATCTTTCCAAACACACACAAATGCCCTAGTAGTTATTTCTCTTTCATATCTGTCTTAACTGGGCGAGTTCTTGTGTTAAAACAACGATTCTTTTTCTTGAAGCTCCCACTAAAGGAAACAAGCTTTCGCCATCGATCTAGCCAATGTTCCTCAGCACTTATATGTTTGAGTTAAGTTACCTCTGACTCACTTTAACTCCTGAGTGTACAGACCTCGCCTGTCTATACTTTTTTCAGAAGGCGATGATCTCTGCTTTCTTATTAACGTTTTCCATAAATGCAGTGACCAGTACTGTACAATGTATATCAGTTTTTTTTAATCTTAGAAATGCCCTGTGTAACTGAAGCATAACCTCTCTACAGTTGCAGGAAATGGCCGTCACAAATTCACATCACTTCCCTTTTACTTTCCTGATTAGTGTCTGGAACTGGATATCAAAAGCCTGTGGTTTATACACTATGACAGACAGATCTCTCTGCATGTCAGAATTTTATGCTTTCTCAACATTATGATAATATGCTTTATTGTTGATCCGTGCGTTTTAAATTTTATCCTGGAACACAATGATCCATGGCATGGTATTAGCACATTATTCGCTGAGTTGCTCCTCAATAATAGCTTTTTAATTTAAGTAAGCATGAAAACCAAACATTCCATCGAATTTGGAGTGATCCGTTGTTAATAATGTTTCAGGAAAATATTCTGAAACCTCACAAGGTATTTAAAGTCATAATGACTTTTTCCTTTCATATTACTTCATGGGCTCGTGTTTGACTAAACACTAAACTTTTCAAGGCGTTATCAGTTCCACTTATATGACACTACATTTGAATGGACACTCACAGGACATTAGGCATTTATGTGATGAATTAATCCTAGTATTTTTATGCCTGATATGTCGAAACGTATTGGTAGAAATAAATAGGTGGATTGGGAGTTGAAAATGTTTACTGTGTGGAACAAAGTAAATTGATACTAAATTCTTCAGAACTTTGAGGAATGACGGTTGTTCTGATTGAAGTGAATAGTTTAGCAGTGTACGTATTGTTTTTTTTTTCACATGTCTGGAATGTCCTTACACAGCTTTTATGTCATCATTTTGAGAGGTTACCCAGTTCCACCTGTGCTCAGTGGAGTTCCATTGTATTTACGAAAGAGGAGACATTTAATCAATGGCATGCAATGTACATTTTGAAACGTCTGCCAATCCCAGTTTTTACGGAAGCTTCCTGGGCATTCTACTTGAACATTGGATTTATATCTCTGGGGACAGTATATTTTATGAATTATTAGATGGAAGTCGTGTACAAGAGATTTCGTGGCCTGTTAGACACTTGGCGCAGTTGACTTTCTATCTCTGTCATCCTTAGAAACTGGAAATAGGAGTTGCCTGAAAGTACATTGTTAACAACCCGGTACTATTGGGAAGTCCGCATCAGGATTTAAGAAATGAGTGAGACTCCCCAGGCATTAGCTTCGGTTTTCTGCTTGTTATAGATACTCTTCAACGAGGAAAGAAATGGACATTAGTCCAGATTCAGATAAAGTGATGTCTCATACTGAATTCTTAAAAATGTGGTGACTGTAATACATTATCTACCTAGACTGGTAGTTGTATGATTAGGGGATTCACTGCTGGTCAATCTGTGTTCCTTTAAAATGTTGGAGGAGCTGCCTACTCAATATGTGCAGTTTTCAAATTAGTACAACTCCACCTGTTTTTGTCTTTGGTTTCTTGAAATAGTCTGCGACAGGATAAGTGAAACAATATCTTGATGTGAACAAGACAACATGAACTTGACGTTCAATAAATAGAATAACATTAAAAGGAAAATGTAGGAAACACAAATAAGAAACAGTCTAGGAGCAGGAGGAGGTCCTTCAGACCTTGAGCCAACTCCAGCATTCAGCACAATCAATTCAATAGCCTAATCGTGTTTTCTTTTTTAAGGTTTGATTCCATTTGTCCCAAGTGTTATTCCTAGTAGCCTTTTGAATACTTTTAATAGTTTGGGTGATGGCAGAGTATTACTTTTCAGGCTGGAGGCATGGGGCCAGTGTTGTGCCACAAGAATTGGTTCGGGTCCACTGCTTTTCGTCATTTAAAAAAAAAAATAGTTTGACTGTGAAAATGGTGGTCAGACTTAGTAAGTTTGCAGATGATACAAAAATTGAAGGGGTAGTGGGTGGCGAAGAACATTACCTCAGCGTTCAACGGGATGTTGATCAGACCAGGGATATATTTCTGTCCCCACCCCTCTCCGCCTTCCGCAATGACCGTTCCCTCCGTGACTACTGGTCAGGTCCACGTCCCCTACAACCCACCCTCCCATCCTGGCACCTTCTCCTGCCACCACAGGAACTGCAAAACCTGCGCCCACACCTCCTCCCTCACCTCCATCCAAGGCCCTAAAGGAGCCTTCCACATCCATCAAAGTTTTACCTGCACATCCACTAATATCATTTATTGTATCCGTTGCCCCCCCATGTGGTCTCCTGTACATTGGGGAGACTGGACGCCTCCTAGAAGAGCGCTTTCGGGAGCATCTCCGAGACACCCGCACCAATAAACCACACCGCCCTGTGGCCCAACATTTCCACTCCCCCTCCCACTCTGCCCAGGACATGGAGGTCTTGGGCCTCCTTTACCGCCGCTCCCTCACTACCAGACGCCTGGAGGAAGAACGCCTCATCTTCCGCCTCGGAACACTTCAACCCCAGGGCATCAATGTGGACATCAGCAGTTTCCTCATTTCCCCTTCCCCCACCTCACCCCACTTCCAAACTACCAGCTCAGCACTGTACCCATAACTTGTCCCACCTGCCAATCTTCTTTTCCACCGATCCACTCCACCCTCTCCTCCCTGACCTATCACCTTCACCCCTCCCCCACTCACCTATTGTATTCTATGCTACTTTCTCCCCACCCCCATCCTCCTCTAGCTTATATCTCCACGCTTCAGGCTCTTGGCCTTTATTCCTGATGAAGGGCTTTTGCCCGAAACGTCGATTTCACTGCTCTTCGCATACTGCCTGAACTGCTGTGCTCTTCCAGCACCACTAATCCAGAATCTGGTTTCCAGCATCTGCAGTCATTGTTTTTACCCAGATGGGCCAATCGGCCGTGTGATGGCTGACGCAGTTTAATTTAGATAAATGTGAGTTGTTGCATTTTAGAAAGGCAAATCAGAGCAGGACTTACACACTTAATGGCAAGGTCCTGGAGAGAGCGGCTGAACAAAGATATCTTGAAGTGCAGGTTCATAGTTCCTTTAATTTGGTTCGTAGTTAGATAGGATAATGAAGAAGGAGTTTGGTATGCTTGCCTTCACTGGTCAGTGCATTGAGCATAGGAGTTAGGAGATAATGTTGCGGTTGTACAGGATGTTGATTAGGCCACTTTTGGAACATTGTGTGCAATTCTGGTCTCCCTCCAATGGGTAGGACGCTGTGAAATTTGAAATGTTTCAGAAAATATTTGCAAGGATGTTGCCAGCGTTGAAGTGTTTGAGCTAGCGGGTGAGGCTGAATAGGTTGAGGTTGTTTTTTTTTTCAGGTGCGTTGGCGGATGAAGGGTGACTTGAAAGAGGTTTCTAAAATCATGAGAGGCATAGATAGAGTCAATAGACAAGGTCTGTTCCCTGGGTTGGGGGAGCCCATAACTGGAGGGCACAGGTTTAGACTGAAAGTGTAAAGATTTAAAAAGAGATCTATGGGGAAACTTATTGCATTGAGAGGGTGGCACGAGTATGGAATTAGTTATCAGATGACGTGGTGGAGGCTGGTACAGTTCCCACATTTCAAACGCATTTGGATGAGTACATGTATAGGAAGGGTTTGGAGGAATATGGGTCAAGTACTGGCAAACGGGAGTAGATTTATTTAGGGTATCTGTATGGTGTGGTCGAATTGCACCAATGTGTCTGTTTCCATGCTGTATATCTCTATGTTTCTACAGCTACTTCATGTGGCAATGAATTCCAGTGGCTCTCCACTCGTTGATGAAGAAATGTCTCCTCATCTCCGTCCTAAATGGTCCACCTCGAAACCGCAGACTCTAACCAATGGTTCTGGACTAACCCAGGTTAGTCCTGTTAGAATTTTATAATTCTTAAAGAGATGTCCAGTCCTGCATCTGAAATACAGTGAAAACAATCCTAAACTAATCAATCTCTCCTCATACGTCAACCTCGCCATCCCCAGAACTGCACACAATATTCCAGGTGTGGGCTCAAAAAGGCCCAGTATAACTGCAACAATACATCCCTGCTCGAAATGTCTCGCAATTAAGGCCAATGAAAGGCCGGAAATAATTTGGTCTTTGGTATGATTGTGCTCTTGATATGTGAAAATGATTTATCTTCAGTAGAACATGGAAAATCTGGTACATATTTGCAGAAATCCATTCGATTTTCTTGCCACCGTGGTGATCTAGTGTATGAATCCCGAGGATGATATCTCCTAGATCATTTGATACCCGTCGGTGCAGAAAGTAAACGTAGCTAGATACGAACATGGCATAGAATAAACACTTATCTAAGAAAGAGAGTAATGGCATTCTATTCACGTTTGGTCTCCTGTGACGAATCAGTTAATTCAAAAGCTGTGACTAGCACAAGGAATGTTCAGGGAGATCACCTTTTCTTCAAATAATGCGTGCAGGACAGAATATCAGTAAAATATTGGCTCGTTGTTCTTTACCAAAGGTAGTGAATTAATGGAATTGAAATGACTTTGAATGCTGTTTCCAGATAAGCTATCTGCAACATTTGATGCAACCACAAACCAGGCGATTAAGCAAGACAGAAATTTTACAGTTGAAAGTTGTCGAATCATTAGTTTTATTTCTGAGGAGGGTGTGGAATCACAATTATGCAAGCGACTCTTGGGTTCGACCAGTTAAATAATCAGAATTCTTTTACATTTGCTTATGCTTCAAATTCATCTCACTGACTTGAGCCTTGTTGTTACTACAACAACGTTAATAATATGTGGGCCAGGAAATAAATTCGGAAGTACGAAAGGGATGTAAGAAAGACACAATTGCAATAATCATGGGGGAGTTTCAATATTCTGTTAGACTAGGAAAATCAGGTTCTTACCGGATACCATGAAAAAGAACTCATAAAATGTCCACGAGTATTTTTTTTTGTGCAGCTTGTGATAGAGCTCTCCAGTGAGCAAGAAATTCTGCATTTAATACTCTCGGTTGGGACAGCATTGAATGAGAATTCAAATAATCGAACTACTCGAGGGCAATAAACATAATGTGATGTAATTCACCCTGCAGTTTGAGAGAGAGAGAACCTTGAAACAGATGTCATGGTATTTAATTGAGTGAAAGTAACCAAATAGACATGAAGGGAATGCTGGCCAGACTTTATTCGAAGGGAAGGTTAGCAAGAAGATGCCAGAGAGAAACGGCAGGAGTTTCTGAGGCAATTCGGGACGCACAGCCCAAGGAAGGCGAAACATACGAAGCTGAGGACGAGGCAATCATGGTTGACAAAGGAAATCAGAGACAGCAGAAAAGGAAAAGATAGAATGTGAAGGTGCGTGGGAAAAGAGAGGATTGGAAAACCTCTAAAAGCAGCGGTAGGAAACTGAATAAGGGGGAAAGATGAGATGTCAGAAAAAGCTAGCTTGGATTGTAAAAAATTACAAGAACTTTGTTTAGATATATAAAAGGTAAGAGAGAGGCAAAAATGGACAATGGGCCAATGGAAGATGAGACTGGAAAAGCAGAAATTATGAACCAACAAATTGTGGAGTATTTGAATGGGGACCGTCCTACAGTCTTCAAAGTGCAAGTTTCTAGTAACATACAGAAACTTCTCAAGTGTAAACGAGCAGAGGTGATTGTAGAGTCCATCACTGAGGAGAAAGTGCTGCCGAACCTGAAATTTTGGAAGATGGATAAGTCACCTGAACAAGATGGAATAAATCCCAGCGTCTGAAGGAGAAAACTAAAGAGATCACGAAGGCATTGGTGGTGACTTTTTAGGAATACATGGAGTTGGGGAGGCTTCTAGAGTATTGGAAAATGACTAACGTTAACTGCTGTTTAAGAAGAGAGGCAGTCGGAAGACTGAGCAATTACACTGGTTCGCTTGACCTCATTCGTTCGTAAGATTTTAGAGTCAATTATTCAACGTGAGATTGCAGAATACTTGGATTCTGATAAAATAGGGTTGGTTCAGCACAGCTTCTTCAGTAGGGAGTCATAGCTCACAAATCTTTTAATATTCTTTAAGGAGGAAACCAGCAAGTAAGACAAATGAAGTGCAATGGACATGATCTATTTGAATTTCCACCATGACGTTGACAAACACAGTGGGCTGCTAAATAAGATAAGAGCCATGGTGTTCGGGGTAACGTACTGACGTAGCTGGAGAAATGACTGACTGGATGAAGCCAAAATGAGTGGACAAATAGGTCATTTTCAGGACGGTAGCCAATGACTATTGGAGTTCTGCAGGGTCAGTGTTGGGACCACAACTATTCACCTTATTCAAAATCGATCTGAATGAGGAAACAAAGGGAATTGTTGCCAAATTGGCTGGTGATACAATGATCGGTTGAGGGAAAATTTATATTGAGGAAGGAGAAGGGTGTTGAAGGACTTTGACAGGCTGGGGAATGAGCAAATAAGTTGTTAATGGAACGTAATGTGGGGAAATGTGAGTTTATGAACTTTGTATGGAAGAATAGAGATGAGAAATAATTTCAGAATGACTTCTGAAACCTGTAGGTTCAGGTGGCCATGTGGAAGGCAAATGAAATGTCTGCATTCATATAAAAAGTGCTAGAATACAAGCACGGGAATGTACTTCTGATGCTGTATATGGCTCGATAAGGAGCACGTTTGGAAAAGTGTGAGCAGTTGTGGGCTCCAAACTAAGTAGGGTCGTGCTGGCATTGGAAGGAATCCAGACTGATTTTGGAAGAGTGATCCAGGGGATACAGGCCTTATCAAAGAGGAGCAGTTGAAGATTCTGCCTTTGCACTCAATGCATTTAAGAAGGATGAGAGGGGATCTCATTGAATTTGACAGAACACTGAGAGACTGTAGAGAATGCATGTGGAAAAGATAATTTCACTCGTATATCAGACGTAGATCCTCCGGCCCAGCCTCAGAGTGAAAGGGTGATAATTTAGAACTGAAATGGAGAGGAATTTCTGCAGCAAGTGGGTGAAACTCTTTGCCACAGAAGTCTGTGGAGGCTAAATTATTGATTGTACTTAAGGCAGAGATCAATTCTTCCATAGTAAGAGCATCAAGGGTTACGGGGAGAAGGAAGCAGAACAGGGTGGAGAAGCATGTCAACCATAATCGAATGTTGGAACTGATCGAGAATGCTAAGTGAACTTATTGATCTCCCATATCCTAAGGTCTAATGATTTAATATTGACACATTTTGCAGGTTATTTTCCAATACTGTGAATGCACTGTTTAAGAAGGATAGTAAGGCCAAGCCAGGGAATTATAGACCAGTGAGCCTGATGTCGGTGGTGGGCAAGTTGTTGGAGGGAATCCTGAGGGACATGTATTTGGAAAGTCAAGGACTGATTATGGATAATCAGCATGGCTTTGTGCGTGGGGAATCATGTCCAACAAACTTGATTGAATATTTTGAAGTAAGAAAGAGTATTGATAAGGGCAGAACGGTAAATGTGATCTCTATGGACTTCAGTAAGGCGTTTGGCAAGTTTCCCCATGGGAGACTGGTTATCAAGGTTAGATGTCATGGACTACATGGAAAACTAGCCATTTGGATACAGAACTGGCTCAAAGGCAGAAAACAGAGGGTGGTGGTGGAGGGTTGTTTTTCAGACAGGAGGCCTGTGACCAGTGGAGTGCCACAAGGATCGGTGCTGGGCCTTCTACTTTTTGACATTTTCACAAATGATTTGGATGCGAGCATAAGAGGTGCAGTAGGTAAGTTTGCAGATGACACCAAAATTGGAGGTGTAATGGACAGGGAAGAAGGTTACCTCAGATTACAACAGGACCTTGAACAGTTGGGCCAATGGGCTGAGAACTGGCAGACGGAGTTAAATACGGATACATGCGAGGTGCTGCATTTTGGGAAAGCAAATCTTAGCAGAACTTATATACTTAAATTAAGGTCCTAGAGAGTGTTGCTGAACAAAGAAACCTTAGAGTGCAGTTTCGGAGCTACTTCAAAATGGAGTCGCAGTTCGATAAGATAGTGAAGGCGGTGTTTGGTATGCATTCTTTTATTGGTCAAAGTATTGAGTACAGGAGTGGGAGGTCATGTTGCGCCTGTACAAGTCATTGGTTTGGCCACTATTGGAATATTGTGTGTAATTCTGGTCTCCTTCCTATCGGAAAGATGTTGTGAAACTTGAAAGAGTTCGGAAAATATTTGCAAGGATGTAGCAAGGGTTGGAGGATTTGAGCTATAGGAAGAGGCTGAACAGGCTGGGGCTGGCTTCCCTGGAGCATCGGAGGCTGAGGGGTGACTTTACTGACGTTTACAAAATTATGAGATGCTTGGATAGGGTAAATAGACAAAGTCATTTCCCTGGGGTGGGAGAGTCCAGAACAAGAGGGAATGGGTTTAGGGTGAGAGGGGAAAGATATGAAAGCGACCTAAGGGTGAACGTTTTTCACACAGAGGGTGGTACGTGTATGGAATGAGCTGCCAGACGATGCCGTGGAGGGTGCTAGAATTGCAACATTTAAAGGAATTTGGATGGGTATATGAAGAGGAAGGGTTTGGAGGAATATGGGCCAAGTGCTGGTAGGTGGGACAAGATTGGGTTGGGATATTTGGTCGGCATGGATGGGTTGGACTGAAGGATCTGTTTCCATGATGTACATCTCTATGACACTATGACTCTATAACACTCACTTGGGGTTTCATCAATCTGCTAATTTTCCTCTATTTTCTATCAGAATTTATTCATCCACCTGTAAGGCACACAGAAAACCCTAATGTTGCGTCAGCCTACAAACAAAAAGTTTGTGGAGAATATTTTCGCCAGAAAGCCCAGAAATTTGTCTCTATTCAGAATCCACGGCAGCTTGGTGTTCCTGGAAGCCAATTCTAACCAATTTGTTCTGATTGCATTAGCAATTTTGGATTGTGCTGGAAGAATATTAAACATGGAATACTTAAATAACTGTATCGGGGTAAAAACAGAATTAGTTTCCAAGATTAGAACAATATATGTACTTATATATCTTACACTGCAGTGCCTACAGGTAAACCCATTGCTTGTGAAGTTCCATAGCCAGTACGAAACGGGGATCACACTTATGTAAATGTAAGTTTGCTTGTAGATTTAACGACCCTCATTACTTCATGCACACGATTTGATATACTTTATGTGAGAATGCAATTCAACAAACCAAGGCAACTGCAGTCCACCAAATGCATAAACACAGTTTCAAATGTTTAACTTTTCAAAACGTAAATACTAACTGGAGTTCAGCCAATAAATAATTGCAGTGTTCACCGCAACATACAGCCGGGTTCACCCCGATGCCACAAATGGCCCAATGTTTCTGTATCATAAGGGAACTAAAAGAAGGAACTGGCTTGTTTCTTCTCTCTTACATCATTTACCTTTCCTCTCCCATAAAATTAATTACTAATGGTCCTTACATCAGTAACCGTCCAGAATAATCTTTTCAATTTAAACAATTGAGAATTTGCCTCAATACAACACCGACCGGGGAGAATGCACATCCGTTATCACGAGCTGCACATTGGCTACATAACATCTTTTTGATAGCGTAATAAGCCTGGTTTAAATTTATATTTCAACTCTACATTTGTAAATAAGCAAGTAAGGTTAGTCCTGTTTTGGTTATAATTCCAAATTACCCTTGAGAAGATAATGGACTGACATCTTCTTGAATCACTTCAATCTCTCAGGAGAAACTCCCACGTTTCTGTCAGAAAGTTCCATTGCAGCTTCTTAACTTCGTGAGAGAACATGATATTATTCCAAGCTTGGAAGTAAACTTATGTTTTATTGTCATCCCAATCACATCCTGTCTATTGCTGTCAAAATAAATATGTGCATCGAAAATTGCAGTACTGCTCTTTTCTAATTGGTTAATTCGTGGGATACGTATATTATGGTTCAGCCGGCACTCACTGCCCATTCATTATTTCACCTGAGAAGGTGGTCAGATTTCTTATTAAGTTTCTGCTCCTGCAGAGGCCTGAGAAATCAAATACGCTAGTCTTCAGTTTCGATTCATTCCTGGTCATGCCATCAAACGTTTGGGGTCCCTGAATTATTCAATGAGGACATACAACGTTGTGACAAATGTTCTCAACACCTGTGCTCCAAACCCTGTTGTCCCACGAGCCAAGTTGTTCTAGTAAAGCTACAATAATGCCATCTTACCAGCAATGATGAAAATTCCCTCGCTATTTCCTGTTCCACTCTGACCAATTATTACCTAATCAGCATAATCTCGATCACTGGTAAAGTAATAGTCGGGCTCTTCAACAGTGTTGAAAAGAACCAATTGCTTTGCAGTAAGTATGACTTCTGCCAAGGCTGCTTAGTTGCTGAAATCAGTGCAGCCTTAGTTCAGATATGGACAAATGAGCTGAATTCTAGAGGGGAAGCAGGAGACACCATACTTCTTATCACTGCCGCATTTGATCGCGTGCAGAATGAAGAAGCCCTCACAAAACTGAAATTGATGGGTATCAAAACTCTTCACGAGTAGGTGTCATACCAAGTACAATGGGAGATGGCTGTGGCTATTGGAAGCCAGATATTACAGCTACAGAACATCTTTGCAAGAATTACTCAGTGTAATATAAAAAAAGTCAACTATCTTTAGCTGCCGCATTCAACATCTTCAGATCAGACGTGTAGAATTTGGCTGAAGAAGACTCAATATTCAGCAAAATTCACAACTCTTCAGAAACTGAAGGAATATGTGGCCAAATGCAGCATGACCTGGAAAATGCCCAGAATTAGGCTGAAAAATGACAAATAACATGAGCACCCCACATGGTCTGCTAATAACCATCTGAACGAGAACGGATCTTGCTATCACTACTTGATAGCATTACAATCACTGAATTTCCCCATCACCAACAATCCTGTGCGGTATACACAGCCAGAAACTGAAATAGATTAACCATGTACTTGCATTATTGGCGTACAATTGTAATGTGGTTGCAAACTGAAAGAAGGAGAGCATACTATTGTTAATTGCGGCGTCGCAGAGATTGTCCTCCTTTTTTTAATGGCTAAAAAAGTCAACGCTGTTGCTATTTTCTGTTTTTATTTTTACCTTGCATTCCAATACAGGATGCGTCTTGGAAGGATTCGGTGTTGCTGGAAGATGATAGCATTTCAGTTGTACTGGAAGCGCTTGTACAGGAAAGATTTAGAGCATATAATTTTGTAACTACTGCATGCATATTGGTGGCAGCAATAGCCTTTGCTGTCTCTAGTACTTTCCAATATTTCTTGATGCCGCAGAGTTGTTTTATATTCTGTCCCTCATATCTGACTCAGTTCATTTTAAGTCAGTTGTAATCTGGTCGGCAGTTATTTGTTGCAGATAGAACTGAGAAATCAAGTTGCACCAGGCTTATCTATTTCAGATTGCATCTGAGTGTCTCAGCCAGAATTTGCTCTCAAAACAATTGGTCGTTGACATCAAGTAAATTAAGAGATGAATAAGAATTCTGCTTAATAGACATGTCAGTTCTGCTATTCTTTCATGTAAAACAGACTTTTAAAACAAAAAGTCAGTGATGTGTTTCGGAGTTCAAACAAAGTGAACATCATTCAGCCATTGTGTCAGTGTATAAGTGTCAGTTTTAGGAGAATTGTGGCAAAGAAGTCTAATCTTGAGAAATTTCTAAGCGTATTAGAAATAAATGGCACAGCACACCAACGAATTTAAATATCAAGTATTGATCAGCACAATAACTTGCATTATGCCAAAAATGTTACAACGCCTCAACACCTCACAGATGACTGATCCAAATTCAAATGGCAGCAATTGATCAGTATTCTGCAGTCTCGAAGCTTGACGAGGTCTTGCAACAACCAGGTTTCTGTCATGAAATGCAGTTTCTCAATAATTGTCTGCCTTTAAAGATGCACAGATTATCAATAAAGTAAAAGCTGTTCCTCACTATTGATCAAATAATGATATATCAACTGCACTGATGAAAGTACGCATTCTGCATTGGCTAATTGTACTTTTGAGGCAAGTTTATACCTATTGAATATTATTTCTAAAAAATCCAAAAAATAAAACCCGTATTAAAAATTGGGGCAAACCCATTGGCGAAAAACAGGTTCCACATTCTTGACTGAAATAGGTATCTCTGGTCAAGATTGTGTTCAACCATATAAAATTGGAATGGGTAGACTGAGATAAACAGGGTACAGGAATTAATGAAAATTGTAAATGATCGATATCATGGCTGATGTCTCCACGAAGGTGCAGATGGCCAGAAATGGCTGATCACACCAACACCGCTGTATAACATAAATTAAGTTTCTTTTCCCGGAATGTTATGTATCAAACTGAAAACGTTGGGGGATTTGTTTCTAACGGCTGAAAGAATATGAAACTGAGAATTTCATAGAGACAAAATTTAAAATATCGAGGAAGGTCAAAAGAACATTAGTCATGCGCACAAAATATTTGATCTGGTTCCTGGAGGCATGAAGTAAAATCACCCACAGGTGATCAGGTCATGGCAGATTGAAAATAACCCGGGAAAATGTGCGATTACCCACTCTTGAGGAAATAATTGATGTGCATAATATTTGTGAAATTATGAAAGTTTGGAAAATGAAGCGGAACATTTGCCCTTTTCAATTATTCACTGAAGGCTGACATTCGCTTGCAGCAAGGTATTAGAAAGGTTAATACAATTTTAGCCTTTATCAGAAGAGAATTTCAATGCAGGAGTGGTGAAGTGTTCCCTCATTTGCCAAGCCGCTTTGTTTGACCTCATCTGTAGCATTTTGTGAAACATAGAACCCTAATCGCTGGGAAGGTGTGACTGCTGTTGAGGGAGAGCAACGAAGAATAAACCACACTTGTTCCTCAGATGGAGGGACTGGAATTTTACTGTGCTGAAGCCCTCGAGGACTCTGTTTCGGCATAGTTTGTTAAAGAATCTGAGAGAAATAGGGCAATGGAGTTCAGGTATCAACTAAATAGGGTCTAGAGCAGACAGAAGTGTGTGCGTGTGTGTGAGAGAGATATACACACGGAGAGAAATGTACATACATTATTATCACATACTGATGTCTGTATAATATATACTGCATTGTATAAACACATTCGTGTCTAAATTGTACGTCTGCCTCATTCAACAGTGAATCAGTTATCTTATAGCGATTTCACTGAGTTTTCTGTAAGTTTTGGTTGATTTCAAATGCTCTGAGATCCATACAATGATCATCTACAGCAAGAAATCTAGCTGCCACCACTTCATACCCAGTGGAAGTACAGTCACTGAATTATCCATTTGCCAACGCCCTGCAAGTTACGCTTAAAGATAAACTGAAATACTCTGAAAGTGTGGTGCTGTAAAAGTGCACACAATCAGGCAGAATCCGAGGAACAGGAGAGTCAACGTTTCAAGCATGAGCTCTTCATCTGATGAAGTGCTCATATTCGAAAAACCAAGTCCTCTGCTCTTCAGATGCTGCCTGACCGGCTGTGCTGTTACAGCACCACACTTCTCAACCTTGATCTCCAACATCTGCAGGCCTCACTTTCTGCCAAAACTAAAATAGTCTAGTCATACAAATGCATGTTTTCACACAGCCCCTACAGTGTGGAAACAGGCCATTTGGCCCAACAAGACCACACCGACAATCCAAACAGTAACCCACCCAGACGCATTCCCCGTCGCTATTACGCTATTTACCGACTAATGCACCTAACCTACATATCCCTCAACACTACGTGCAATTATCATAGTACAATCACTTAAACTGCACTTCTTTCGATTGTGGAAGGAAATCCACGCAAACACGGCGAGAATATGCAAACTCCCAAAGACAGTCGCCCAAAGATGGGAACGTACCCAAGTTGCTGGAGCTATGAGGCAGCAGTGCTAACCACTGAGTGACAGTGCTACCCGCTTTGGGTAAGTATGTAATGAGGTGACAAAATGAGAGCGGGATATCATGTCATTGTTAATCGCATTGTCATTGAGTGGGTCCCACATTACTATAATGACTACTGACAGTCAATTTGGTGCTAATTTCTGTTTTGTATTTGTCCTGTCCTCCATGACAGGATAAATGTGGGAAGGTTTCTTCGTTGCTTGATAATGACAGCATTTTAGTGATAGTGGAGGAGCTTATACAGAGAAGTTGTTGGTTTGAAGCATATATCTTCGATAACACTATGTGGACATTGGCGACAGCAATAGCCTTTGTGGTGTTCAGTGCATTCAGCCATTTCTTCGTAACTGAAAATGATACAGTCGGGATAGCCATCTTTCAGCAACATGCTGTGTAGCAGCTGATGCAGCCTGCCTTTGGCTTGCTAATTTTGACGGCTGAGCGTTTTAATTTTTGTTAAAAAGACGTCTTGAAGGAGGCACCTTAGTATCACGACGATGTACCCTCAGATCAATGTATTACTGTTGTTTGAAACAAGCAGTTGGCTCAACCATCTTTTTTTCAGATATGAGCACCATTGACGGTCATTGCAGTTTTCCTTTCCCAGTCGGTCTCGACAAGAATATCAAGCACTGACACTTTATCAGAAGTCAATGTAATTGTTACTGCCATTACATTTCTAATTTCTTCAAACAAGATTCAATAATGCCGTGCCAGTAAGGTCTCATTTTCGAATTTAAATGTGTCTGCAAGCACATTGGATGCATAAATGCATATTTCATCGCTCAACCAAAGGTGGAGGTTTTTTTTTAGTTAAAGACAAAGAATGTTGGAAACACATCTCATCGAATCCACAGAAAGATTTTCATGAATTTCGCTCTGGAGTTTGGACCCACTGAAGAAGAGCAATTCAAAGCTTAATTCAAACCAAATTCTAAAGGCGAAATCATGTTTTTTCTGAGTTGTCCTCGAGTTTTGTTGTGAAGTGATCTCAGAAAGAATTGATGCATGTAACATTGCGGATGTATTACATATGGATTTACAGAAAGATTTTGATAAGTGCTGCACAACAACCTTGTAAGGAATGTTATAGATTGCCATCTGATATGATGGAATGCTGTTTTGCCTTAAAATTTGATCTGCAAACATAAACTGATTCCGGAGTCCCTGTCATCAAGTACATTCTTCATGAATTTAAAATGTATAGACACGTGAGAATTGTATATGTTTCTCTGAGATTCCCTATCATTCTTCTCAAAACAAATTAATACAATCCTAACCAATGGAATCGTTCCTTATCGATAAGTCCTGCCAGCTCAGGAGTCAATTTGGTAAACCTTCACTGCTCTCACTGTAATGCAAGCCTTCCTCAAATCAAAAGCTGAAGACTAGACGTAATATTCCAGGTGAGACCTTAACAATTCTTTGTCTGACTGCAGCAAGACATCCTTGGTCGTTTAGCCAATGTTTTTACACGGTGAGTCCAGTTCCTTTTCTCGTCATTGGCAACCAGCAGGAGGTAAAATGCAGGATTCATTACCGGGAATGTCAATGGGGCAATGGTTGGATTGTCTCCAATGGGGGATGGTCATTGCCTGGTATTTGTGTGACATACATGTTAGTTGCCACTTTTCAAGTCACACCTGGATATTATCCAGGTCTTGTTGTACTTATAAATAGACTGTATCTGAGGAATCACGAGTAGTGCTGAACATTGTTCAATCTCTAGCAGGCATTCCTACTTTCCACCGTATAATGGAGGAAATGACGTTGATGATGAGGTTGAAGATGGTTGGGCCAAGTGCAGTAGCCTGACTAGTTCCTGCAGATATATACTGGAGCTGAGAAGACTGCCCAGGGAAGATGTAGCACCTTCAGATATCACTGATCCAATCAGTTGCAGAATTGATTTTAATTCTTCAGAAATCCAATGCACTACCTCCTAACACCTGCTCTTCAAACAAGTTTGAAAACAATCAACTCTTCTGTTTTTATACTCACTGACACTTGGCGGAGAACAATCCTAAGATTACTGCTTTTGAGAATCTGTCGTGTAATTTCATTCTTAATTCACTGATATCTATCTTCAGGACTTCATTCTTCTTCCAGTCTATGTTGTTGTCACCAATGAGAACAGTGACTTCTATCAGTCCTCTCTTCCTGAGAAGGAATTCCGCAGTCACATCATAATATCATCTCCTTTAAAGGAGGCAACGCACCATCCTGTAATTACTGAATCAGATTTCTCGCCTCTGGCCTGTTCTTGTGGTCCCTGCATTTATACGACTAGAGCAGATCAGGTTCTGTCAATGGTGACCATACCTTTGTTGATATTTGGTGATCCTGTGAAGGTAACGTCACTGAATGACGCTGGGAACTTTTATTGGTAATAACAATTGCCCAGCATTTTTGTGACAGTAGCGTTCATAGACATTTGTCAGCCCAAATCTTGCTATGGATCCAGGTTTTGGTACATTTAAGCACGGACTGCTTCAGTATTTGAAGAGTCATGAATGGTGCAGAACTTTGTACAATCATCAGTGAACATCCTTGCTCGTAACTTTATGATAAAGGGAGGTCATTTATGAAGCGGACGAAGATACTTCAGGCGAAATCATTCCCCTGAAGAACTTCAGACAGATGTCCTGGCGTTGAGATTACTGGTTTCCAACTACTCAAAAAATATTTTCCATTTGCTCGGAATGGCGCTAAACATGGATTTTTCACCTGATTCTCAGTGACTCCAGTTTTGGTCGAGATCATTTATTTCACATTTGGTCCATTGCGAAATTGACATAAAGGACAATCACTCTCACATTATCAGGCATCCAGTTGAAACGATGACTGCATACTTTATAATTAGTTAGTCATTATTTTTAAGTAAGGCGTGGTGAGTGACTAACTTCTCAATTCTTGTTTGCAAAAGTAGGTCATTATGTAAATTGGGGATCGAAACCTGTCTCACTTTAAAAGTATCCAAACCTCCGAATTAATTCCTTATGAATAGTGGAAGGAGGCCTTCTGAAACTATCGAAGGCAATGATGAAACAACAGCTGGAAAACGGTGAAAAGCTGTTGTTCCCCTTATATATTGAAAGTTGTTTTGACTACGGACACTGTCCAGAGAAGTTTTATTAGGTTGATCTCGGATATGAAGGCTTTTTTTTTTTACAAAATATAAAGAAATTATTGGACATGTCCTTATTGCAGTTGAGAAGAATGTGAGGCCATCTTATCAAACCAACTGTAATCCTCAGGAGATTTGGAGACGGTGGTTCCCTTGTGGGAGTGTCGAGGACCACGGGGCGCAATCAGTGTGATGGTTCGTCTGTTTAACGAAAACGTAGGGCGGTAATATTCTATTAGAAGATTGCAAATCTGTCGAATTCGTTATCATAGAGGGCGGTCGATGCTGAGTCATTAGGAATATTCAAGACAGTGATGTACATATTTTAACTCGGTCAATGAATCAATAAGTATAAGAAAAAGTCAGGAAAGTGAAGTCCAGGGTTATCAGATCAACCATGATCTCATTGAATAGTGGAATGGATTCGATTAGTTGAATGGCCTACTTCTCCTCTAGGTTTCACATTCTAAACGTGAAAGCTGTTGAAGGAGGTGAACAGTGGAGAGCAGATGTCAAAACATGCAAAGTAACGACATATTCGAAAAGGTGTGTGTGCTTAACGAGTGCAAACTCGAGAAATCATACAAACATTGCTCTGCAACATGAAGGAAAGTTTTTTTCTTTTCTCCTGCGAATATTTTGCAAATGGATTTGAAAGAAAATGAACTCGAGATTTCAGAGACAAATCTATGAAGGGTTCACCAGACTTTTTAATGCTCTAACTAAAACATGCAAGACATTTCGCTTGGTTAAAAGGGAAACAGATAAAAACACACCATGAATGCATGCTCATTGTTCACAGATCACTGAAGCAATCTGAGGTCTATTTTGTATCAGTACACGGCCTTTGCCATTATAAAGCGTAACATTAATATTGTCACTTTTATTGAAATTTACAAAGTTATGAAGGATTGTAAACATTGAAAAGGGTAGAAAATACATTACTGCATCGTATAATAATCTTATTCGAATTACAGAGTCATAGTGATGTACAGTGCAGGAACAAATCTTTCAGTCCAATTTGTCCTGTTGACCAGATGTCCTAGATTAATCTCGTGCTTTATGCCAATATTCTGCCGAAATACTGCGAAATATGCCTTTCCAAAATACTACATTTTGGAAAGGCATATCAGAGCAGGACTCATGCAAATACTGGTGAGGTTCTGAGGTGTGTGGCGGAAGAGAGAGACCTTGGAGTGCAGTTTCATAGTTCTTTGACGGTGGAATCAAAGGTAAGCAGTGTAGTGAAAAATGCGTTTGGTTTATTTGCCTTTCTTGTTCAGTGCATTGTTTATAGGAGTTGAGATCTCATGTTGCAGCTGTAAAAAAAACATCGGTTTTCGAACTTTTTGAGTACTGCCTTCAAGAACTGTCTCACTGGTATATGAAAGCTGTTGTTAAATTTGAAATAGTGCAGAAATCATTCACAAGTTTATTGCTGGGATTGAAAGGTTGGAGCTCTCGAGAGGGGCTTAACAGGCAGGATTTATTTTCCCTGTGACACTGGAAGCTTATGAGTGACCTTATAAAGGTTTATAAAACCGCGATGGGCATACAAAAAACGAGACAACATAGGTTAAAGCTGTAAAGGGAAAGATTTTAAAATGTCCTAATGGGGAACGTTTTCACGCAGAGGTTCTTTCATTTATGGAAGTAACTGCCAGAAGAAGTCTTGGAAGCTAGTACAATTGCAACATTTAAAAGCCATCTGGATGGATATATGGAAAATAAGTGTTTCAGACGATATGGGCCATATTCTTGCAAACGAGCCCAGGTTAATTTAAGATATGTGGGTGGAATGGCTTTGGGCCTGAAGGGTCTCTTTCCTTGCTATAAAACTCTTCATTTTCAGACTAAAATGAGTCACACCTTCACTCAATCCTTTGGGAATATTGGAATTTTCCTTTCCACAGAATTCTGCTGCTGGCATTGAGTATATTCAAAACAGAAGGCACCGATGATCACTGAGGTCATTGCAGCCAGCATTGAACAAGCAAATGACTGTCACTTTTGTCGAACACTTTCAGTGCATGTTGATGGCTTTTCTGTCTGCAACGAATAGCTTTCTGTGCGTTATTATACAGGGCTTCCGACTCATCCATGTGTACCAGAGAACGAACCCAGTTGACAAAAATTGGTTGTCAATACAATTCTTCATATATTCAGTTGTCCCTTCTGCCGAATATAATAAACGAGGTACTGCATCCAACCTGACGTATTTGTGAGACTCGGAGTACTGTTGCTGAGATCAGACGTTGTTCTACCATTTTATAGCATTTCCTGCGTGACCCAAATTGTGTGAATAATTACTTTGACAACCTTTCGGGTTGAGTGCATGAAATGAAAAAGTCAGTGCCAGCATTTACATTGAATTGGCTAAAAGAACAGAAAACAAAAAGTTGTGTTTATCTAAATAAACCGAAAGTGCTACAGAAGCTCAACAGATGTGATGGTTACTGTGGAGTTGGTTGTTTCTCGTGTAATTTGGAAATGAGAAGGCATTTATGCTGAAAAGGTGCCATGTATGTGGAACAAAATGGATGTTCCGGTAAAGGTTACTGAGGCAGGAAGTTCGAGATCAAAGGTAACATCGACCAAAGGACAAGTGGGACGATGATAGTTGCAGTTAAGGCACAACGATCGATCGAGGGTAGGTGTTAATAGTCAACCCAATTGCATCAGCTATATCATCACACCTCCTCTTCCCTGCTACAACACCGTCAAAGTTCCACTCGTCCTCACTTTCGCCGCACGGGGATTCACATTGGAAGAATCGTAACACATCGTTTCCAATTCTTCCAATTCGATGATACCTGTACTCACATATCTCCTCCCACCTCTCACCCACCCCTACCGTTGCAGGATCTTTCCCTCTTGGAGACTGTGCTCCAGTTATTGTCCAACTAATACCTCCCCTCACCCTTATGGCATCTTCCTCTGCAACCTCAAAAGATGCAACACTTACTGATTCATCTCAGTCCTCCTCACCATCTCAGACTCCAGGCATACCTTCCAAGGGAACCAGTAAAATACATGTATCCCTCAATCTGGTCCATTGTTTTCAGCTGCTCAAAATGAGGTCTGCTCTACATTGGGCAGGCAAAACACTGAATAAATGCAAACAAAATGGACCAGCTGTTTGTGGCCACAAATGGGTCATGAAATCCATAGGTTAAGCTACTGCAGAGCAGGCAGTGCTATGTGGCCATGCATGTATTGCGTGAAGATAAATATTGCTCGCATCCTGTCCCGTTTCCATTTAAAAAATACTCTTCACTAAGCAAATAATACTTAGGAACATACAAATAGAATAAGCCATTAAACCCGTGTTGGTGATTTAGTACGATATTGCCAAATAGAAAATTCAAAGTCACACTATTTTAATAACTTTTAACATCATTGCTAACCAGAAATCTATGCATGTTTACTTTAAATGTTCTCAAATACTGAGATTCCACATCCGGCTGTGGTAATGATTTCCAAAGTTTCACCACCACTGAAGTAAGAAAATGATTTGTCGCATTTTGCCCCGAAGTCGCAGTACCCTTATTTTAAATTGTGTCTCTGGTTCTATAACCCACAACTGGGGGGAGGACACATTACCTGAATCTACCCGGTCTAATCCTTTAAGTACTTTGCAAATTTCAATGAGAAACTCCAGACAATTCAGTCATAGATTCCGCCATCTTTTGAAGTTGTACAGAGGGGCCAACCTTTGAACAACTTCCCAATTATTTACTTTCGACTATTGAGATCCGGTGTTTGTTACGTTCTTTTTTTACGTTGTGTGTCTTATATCAGTCACATTTCCTATGCTTTAACTGCAATTCCCATTGTGTTCTTTCCTCCATTCGGTATGTCAAAGTCTGAAGGTTATGTATCTTTTATTTTTGTTACCAGTTCCATGTTAACTTCTGGCAGAAAACAACAATGATTGCAATGTATATTCTATAGGAGAATGTGAAGCTTTCTTATATTTTGAATGCAATGATGTTCACATGATATGAGATATTAGTTCAGTTTTGGAATCATCCTTGTGGATAGTGATGCAGTCAGATGTGAGACTAACCTAAGATGGATATACGGCTGCGTTGAGAGAGAAGACAGTCGTTTTACTTCCAAACAAAGTTTAACATTCCTGCAGAGTTATAGGAGAGAGTAAGATTTTGCAATTACTGTACTAATGATTCAGGGCTGTGGGGAAAAGGGATGAGAGTATCGAGACAAAACTCTGCAATAGGGTGAAAATTTGACCGTATACAATGCGTTGAATGATATGGTGCAATGAGAAAGGAGGGGCAAGTGAAATATTTGGGAATGATACAGGCTCAAAAACTTCTAGCATCGCGTTTACATTATTTTCGTTTCGCGACATGGTAAAGGAAAGAGAGGAATTATGCATGGCAATACTGGAGGAAATTGACTTTGTTTGTGTGAGTTTGTTTCAGTTGACAAAGGCTATGAAAGGGAAACATTACGATTAAGTCAGGAAAGATATTGGCATGTGAACAGAAAAGGGCGCTGTGCCATTAATATTTGAATTATGTAGGCTGATGGGGAGAGAGGGGATTAATGCAGTTGCTTTGCTACTGATACAGGGTTGTTTGGACATTGTGCAACATTGGAATAAGTGCAGAGTTGCATGGGCAGCGACAGAGAAAATCATCACAGCTAATTGTTTTTCTTTACAGTAATAATTAACATAAATAATGTTTTCTTTGCAACTGCCATGGACATTGCGTATGTAACGAAACAGAGAGGAACCTCGATTCTTCGAATACCAATTATCCTAAAATCGGATTATCTGAAGGAGATCTCGAGGTCCCGATGGAAACATTACATCAAAGATGTGTTTCCAACAGTGATCACGACTTTGGTTTACTGTGATTAAACAGGCACTGGCTCCAAATGACTGACTGCTCACCCCCTCTCCCTCCCCAGACTTTCACTGGGGTTCTACCTAGGGGTGTACCCTAAACCCCTCTTCCCCAGATAATCTCTCCATCAATGTCCTGTACAGGGCAAAGTGGAACCTGTCGAAAAGTTGCAGTAAAAAGTTGTGTGTGTGTGACTGTGGCTACGTGTGTGTGTGCTATTTGGAGACTTACTCCACAAAGGCAACTGCAGCAGCAGCAGTCTCGGTGTACAGTCCAGCTGTCCTGGAGAGGGGGCGGGGGCAATGCTGGACAGGGTTTTGGGGAGGGGATAGGTGTTGGGAGCCTAGGTGAGGTGTTGTTCTAGCGTGGGGTGGGGGAGTGGTGTTGGGGGTGAGGGGAGGTGTTGCACGGTGTTGGGGGCAGGGGAGTGGTGTTGTGAGCGGCGGGAGTGTTGCGTGGGATTGGGGTGGGCGATGGTGGTGTTGTGGGCAGGCCTCGCCCGCTGTGCACTTCTGCAGTCTCATGAACGGGGAGCAGACTTTAAAAACTCCAAGTCCCAGAGGAAAGGCATTTAAGCGATTAACTGAATAATCAATTATCCGAACGAAATAGTGCCCACTCATCACGTTTGGATAATCAAGGTTTCCCTATATTGTTGTGAAATTTAAACCATACACTCATTTCCTACATCAACGTGCACGCCAATATAAATTCTATCCGACATCTCATATTTTGATATATTCAATTACAAATCCTTGTTGATCCGCTTTACCTCTCTGTCTTTACAATGCATGGCATGGCATGGCATGGACTCAAAAGCGGGAGTGTGGAATCAGCATTAGGTTATTGCTTTGCACAACAAATTATTTCATCTGGGAAATTTCACACTTCTGCCTTTGCTGTTTAGCACATAGTCTAACACGGAAATTATTGAAAGCTCAAAGTCAGCGTTTTCAGAAATTCGAGTTTGTTCATTATATACAAACTCATACACTGCCAATGTGTCAAAACTCGTTTAATCTTTCCTGACTTAATAGTCGCGACGAATTCCTTCCATTTCTTTCCCAGTTCTTAATTAGTACAAGACCTATAATAAAATGATAGTACTAGAAACAATTCGTGCTATTTTGTTGCTGTCAATAGTGCTTCATCAAACAAGACCGTCAGGAGAACCAGGGATAATACAAACACATTCGTCACATAAAAGAGTAATGTTGCATGCTTAGTAGCAATAAACGGACATAATTTGCTCTGATTAAGGCCACCTATGGCACTATGTTTTGGGCACTTTACTTGGTGTCCAGAATCCAAATCAGGATCCAAAAGATTTGCCTCCACTTTTGCTAAGCACAAATTGAAATTTACTTCCACCTGCTGGCGTCATTGCATGCATGCATGTAGAAAAAGAATGATTGGCTCCTGGTGGATGAGGTGGGAGCAGGCTGTGGCAACGGGTGGTAATTGACTTGTTAGTTACCATTCAGCATCTTAAAAATTTCCCTTACTGGAAGTATGATACAAATAAACAATAATACATGATATGATTGCAAAACTTCCAATGTATTCAATATTAACATACTGAGAGAAAAAAAAATAGAGAAGCACCTACTGCTTCCCAACTGTCTTGTGAATATACGTTGCCTGTTTTGACAAAGTAACAAACTTGACAATCTTCAGAACCAGCAGTCCACGTCCAAAATGCAGCAAGATCTGTGTAGAATTCAGGCTGCTGTTGATAAGTGGGAAGGTGGATTTATGCCACAGAAGTCAAGAAATAGCCATCTCTACGAAGGGGCATCTTAACTATCATGCAGGACAATCCATGCCATTATGCCATTTCTATCAACCAACGTTCACACTGTGTGTGTGTGTGTGTGTGTGTGTGTGTGTGTGTGTGTGTGTGTGTGTGTGTGTGTGTGTGTGTGTGTGTGTGTGTGTGTGTGTGTGTGTGTGTGTGTACATACGTGTCAGTATACTGGCATATTGATATATTTTTATATATTTTTGTAGCATGATGCAAATTCCCTACATTTTACATAGAAAATCGAGACTGAACTGGATACAGACAGAAAACTGGAGGAAAGCGTAACAGCACAGATGATTAAAGAGGAATCCATATAGATAGTTTAAAAAAGATATCTCAGCCTTTCATAAATTGATGTAGAGATTTAAAGAGTCTCATCGAAAAAAATGACAGAAAGGGAGACACAGAGAGGTTAATGTTACTTTGAAATAGAAATTGGCAGATTTGAAAACAAAGCTCAACAGTGATTGAAATTATGAAGACTACTTTGAAACGATTGATTATTGTGTGTTTGCATTTCAAGCTGACAATATGGTAAATACTGAATGTGAACAGTGATTTACGGAAATGTAACTATGTACAGGCAGCGACCTCGTGATGACTCTGGGCTTGAGAGCATGCAATATAGAGCTGGAGGGAGAGACAGCGGATGAACATTGCAGTGTGCCATGACACCTGATCTGCTGCATTGCAAGAATAAAGATGAGGCTCCGTTGTTAAATGTTGATGTCTGGATATTTCAACATGGTAATCTCCAGATTTGTGCTGAGGCCTGATTGATAGAAACTGGCACCACGCTTTACAAGAATATGTTGCCAGAGTACTGAGATATCTACCACTAAATGGTGATAAGTGTCTTCAAGTATGTGGTATTAGAATTGGCTTTTGGCTGAAATGCACCCTTGTGACAAACGATGGACGTTCACATGTTATACAGTACAACACACAGTCTTTCCTGATGAAGAGTTTATGTTCGAAACCTCAACGCCACTGCTCCTCGGATGCTGCCTGGCCGGCTGTGCTTTTGCAGCACCACACTTTTTGACTATTATTTCCGGCACCTGCAGTCCTCACTTTCCCCACAAACCTTCAGCAGAGAGAAGAGTACTTCATTCCCAATCGCATTGTATATGTGAAAATACAATTACAGCGTTTAAAAGACAATGAGATAAGTAATGTTTCGTGTGTACTAATTGGACCGAAGTGTCTGTTTCCGTGCTGTATGATTCTTTGACTCTATTTTCGAGCCTTGGTCCTACATGATTAATGAATAAATCCAACTGTTTTTCCAAGAATAACACCATTCGACAGGATTGAATTCAGTCACTTATCATAGGTTAGAATAAGCCACAAAATGGCACGGAAGGTATTTCTGAATGCATAATGGGTGCTGCATCCAATGCTGGTTTGCGAAAGTGAAGGTGGAGCAGACAACTGTCGCGATGGCCTATAGGAAAATTGAAAAGGTCCACAGCTACTTCAGAGCACAACAGCATCACAGATGACAATCTTAAATCAGCTCTATTCACTCCATGAGTTAACAAGAAACGTCTAGTGGCAACTGGATACAGGAAAGGTGGTGGCTCCTGACAATGCTCCAACAATAGAATTCTCCAGAATTTGCCTCTCCCCGAGCCTAACTGTTTTAGTGCAGCCACAACACTGGCAATTACCTGTCAATCATGAGTCCTTCAGTGGCTCAGTGGTTAGCATTGCTGCCTCACAGCGCGAGGGACCCAGGTTCGATTGCAGCCTTGGGCGACTGTTTGTGTGGAGTTTGCACATTGTCTGCGTGGGTTTCCTTCGGGTCCTCCAATTTCCTCCCACAATCCAAAGATGTGCCGGTCAGGTGAATTGACCATTCTAAATTGCCCATAGTGTTAGGTGCATTAGTTAGAGGGAAATGGGTCTGGGTGGGTTACTCTTTGGAGGGTCAGTGTGGACTCCTTGGTCTGAAGGACCTGTTTCCACACTTAACTCAATTTGGAAAATCACGTGCATACAAATCTAACCCAACGAGTTGTCACCTCACCAATCTAATGTAGAGCATCGATAATATTTTAACACGTTCTTTTTTTCGAGAATGGTAAAGATCAGGTAAGCAATTTTCCAATACAGGTATCCCCAACGTAGAGACTATGTCTTATCATTTGTTTCAGATGTTTGAAATTTGGACTATAATAAGAAAGAACTGTCTGAACCTCAGGGACTTTGAAGAATGGCTGCATATTTTGAAAGCAAGTGATGCTTATTGTGAACACTGTTTGAATGGCTGTGGGTCCCAATAAACTGCAAAAGAACGGGATCCTAGGGTTTTTCTTTACATATGAAGCTGACTGGTTTGTGGACCAGAGATGAATTATCAATGAGAAAGATCAACTGCCTGATAAAAATTATGCAATCATCTTCCTGAAGTTGAACTGCATGACCTAATAATAAAACAGAGAGAAACTTATACAGACCAAGAAAATAAACTAACAGGACTACAGCACCATTAGTCTTTCTCTCAGCTTTCTTCACTAAGGTGTTTAGAATCTAAGAAATCATTTTATTGGGTCAGAGAATGTGATGAATGCAGATGCTGGAGGTCAGATTCAAAAAGTGTGTTCCTGGAAAAGCACAGCTGGTAATGTAGCATTCGAGGAGCAGGAGAGTCGATATTTCGAGTATAAGCTCTTCATCAGGAATGATTCAGATTTTTATCAGTTCTTATCTGGTTCCATGGTGACTCAGTGGTTAGCATTGAGAAGGAAAAGCATCGTCCAAACAGCAAGGTAATAGCGTATGCAATGCATACCCTCGCAATGTGCGAGAAACAGATTCATCTGAAGCATTCAAGATGCATTGGATGCATTTTTTTTGTTGGGTGGTAATGGTGTGCAGTTTTGTTTAAAATTGTATGAAATTCGCACTGGTTAATAGATTCCTTTTTTTCTAATGGTCTTGTCCTGTACTGTAATATTTCTGTGACACTGTCATCCATTACTTCCCACTTAGTAGTTTCGTCGTGCATTATTATTTATGTATCTTGGCAAGGTTCAATCTAATTGATTTTTCAGACCCTCTGTTGTACAGCCCATGTGGTGCCCTTTCTCCAATGTTAAATCAGAATAGAACATGTCAATACTTCCTACACTCCAACAGTGGTCAAATTCCAGCTTTCTATCTGATCGACTGTCATGCTGAGGCGTTAACAACAGTAGAGAAACAAAACAGTGAAAGCGTACATGAACAGCTTCAGCTTGGAAATGAACACAGAACTTACAAATTCAGTGTGTTAGGGTTTTGATTGGAGATATTGCCATGACAATAAATTAATGGTGTATTCATTGATTTGCAGATGCGCAGTTACTGACCGAAATTGAATAGGTGCGAACTTGGTTTGATATGCGAATTAAGCGTTCATTTCAGCACATGAACCTCAGGAGAGAGTCACAGAGCACGGAGACAGACCTTTTAACCCAAACTGGTTGTTGCTAACCAGAAGTTCCATGCTAACCCCATTTCCCTGCACTTGGCAGATATCCTCCTACACCTTTCCTCGCTGAGTATTTGTCCAAACGCCTTTTAAATGTTTTAATGAACCTGCCTCAAACACTTCCACTCACAAGCTCATTTCACATGCATACCACGCTCAGTGCTAAAATGTTGCCTTTCATGTTCTCTTTTATTCTTTCCCCTCAAACATTAAACTGATCTCCTCTAATCCTTGATTCCTCAACCATGAATAAAACACTGAGTGCATTCACACTATCCATAATCTTATGAACTTCCATGTGATCGGCCCTCAGTCTCATTTGCTCTAACGGAAAAGAAGTCCCATTTTGTCCAACCTCTCCGGATAACCCAGAACACTGAGTCCATGCAACGTGTTTGAAACTTTCTTCTGCACTCCTTCCAGTTAATGACATCCTTCCTGTGGCAAGGTGACGAAAACTGAACACAGTACGCCAAGTGCGTCCTCAACAAGGTCCTGTGCAACTGCAACATATCTCCTAACTTGTATTCTCAAGGCCCTGACTAATGAAGGCCAGTGTGCCAAAATCCTTCTTCAGCTGTGACTGCACTTTCTGAGAATCATGCACCTGAACTCCAAGGTTGCTCTGTTCCACTACACTCTTTAAGGCCCTATCATTCACCATGAAATTACAAACTTGATTTGAGTTTCCAAAATGTGAAACCTCACAGTTACCTATGATATACTGCATTTGCAATGTCTGAGCCCACTTCCACAGCTGATCAATGTCCTGCTGCAATTTCTGATAACCTTCCCTGCAGTTCACAATACCTCTGATATAGTGTCTTCTGAAGACTTACTAATTATTTCTTAGACATTGTCGCCCAAATGATTGATAGATAACGAACAGTTATGGACCCAGCAGCGACCATTGAGACAGTCAAATAGTAACAAGGTGCCAGTCCGACAAGCATATTTCCACTATTACCCTCTGCCAATTGCATAACCTCATACCAATCTTGCAAATTGTTTATGCAATCTTTTAGGTTCTAAACCATTGGCCCAGACCATTCTGCAAAAGAAAATCATTTCCATCATCTCTATCAGACAGAGTGGAACATCTATTCTTTGTCAGTTTGTTTCATCATATATGGGGCATGCTTGAAAGCATTATTTAGTCCAGCTGTTGCTTCACAATGTTTTTCATGTATGTTCAACGATCTATGCATTTCTTTCCACATTTTCAACATCTTTTACATAAATCGTGTCTGAACGTTTAACCAGCCCCTTCCTCCCAATGAGATATCGAGACACACAGTCAGCTGTCTTCTTCAGGAAATTACTGCACACGGGGTTGCCATCCAACATTTAGGATAAGCGAATCTTTACATTTTCCAAACTGCATTTGTTGCCTGAACATCCTCCAAAGCCTCACATCAGAAAGCACATTGACACCGAAAAAACGGAAGCTGATAGGAAATCCTGATTATGTCTAATGAGGATTATTTGAGGGAACAGTTCAAAACCCGTAAAATTCATGACACACGTTCAAATATTTTCCAAAGTGCATAGGTTGCCAAAGAGCTTAAGTGCAGTTGAGCTGGACACCAGCTTCATTGCTAAGGAATTTGAGACTCTTAAACACTTCATCACACTGCAGTAGATCAGGTGTCTGAGCAATTAGTAAACTTTGAAAATAACCATTAGTCCTGCAATTAATATTGTTCCTGGCATTTTATATAACGTATGCTCGAAATCTGGTTCGCTACTGTTCTTTAAGGAAGTGAATCTGATCTATTTCCCTTAACTTATCTGGCCTCCCTAGATTCCAGTGGCACAGTATTGTGATCAGCTGTAATTTTGCCTTTGACATTCCAACATTCAATCACTTTAAGGGAAGCATTTTATGTCAATTATTTTTAAAATTAAAGAACCAATTTCCACTCTTTCTCCTGTCGTTAGCTCTGTATAAGCCCAAGGGTGCATACTTCAATGCATCTCGTGTCACATTAATATTTCTGTAATATTATATTTGCAAGTTGCCATCGATAACAGTGCAGTACAGTGACCACGTTATCAAACCGGCTTTAAGTGCATCATTATTTACATGACTGCAGGTCCTGATGCCCTCTTAGGTGACGATCTCTCATTTGCATTTCTGTTTTCCATCTTTCAATGTAATATTGCAGATTCTGAGGACCTGCCCAGTAGAGTTATAGACTGATTGACTTTCCAGCCTGAGATATCCATTTCCTGTTTGGTATCTTCCATTATGTCATTGCACAATCATGTTTACAGGCTTAACATGCAGTAGGTCAGATGCAAACGAACAATATGTAGTCCAGACCTTTATGGTGACACTGAAGACTTTTCGTATTGAGAACATGAACTGCAAATAAATATGGATATGGCAACGATCCTATCACGAATGAATATTAAAATCTAGCATTAAATGCAGAACACTTTCATTACATGGTCTTCACGTTCTTCTACTCTCTCCGTTTTTATCTCTCTTTCTGCTTGCCATAGATCCGACAGACGAAGACAAGCACTTTGGCTCAAACTCTTCCACATGACGAAAATGTCGGCGCTTGTTAATCCCATTTTCCTGCACTTGGCCTATATCTCTTTCCTATCCATGTATTTGTTAAAAGTCCTTTAAAATATTGTTAATATTCATGCCTCAAACACTTCCGCTGGCAGCTCATTCATTTGAATAACATTTTCCTTGTAAAAAGTTGATCCTCAGGTTCTTTTCATTCTTTCCCCTCTAACCTAAACTGATGTCCTCTAATTCTTGATGTCCCAACCCTGGTAAAAAGACTGAATGCATTCACTTTCTTCCTTGCCTCTCATGATTTTATATACTTCTATAAGATCCCTGTCTCAGTCTCCTCCGCTACAAATCAAAAACTCCTAGTTTTTCCAACCTCTCCTTATGACTCAGACCGTTGAGTGCTTTTCTTTTGCATTCTTTCCTGTTTAATAACATTCTTCCGAGAGCCAGGTAACCAAAACTAAACAGAATACTCCAAGTGTGGTCTCATCGACGTCCTGTAAAACCGCAAAATAACTTCCCAACTTCTAGAATCAATGCTCTGACTGATGAAGACCAGTGTGCCAAAAGTCTTCTTCCCTGCCCTGTCTGCCTTTGACTCCACTTTCGGAAAGCATTGGACATGAACTCCAAGATCCCTCTGTTGCTCGACAATCTTTAAGGCCCTAATATAGACGACGAAACTCTTACCATCATTTGGCTTTTCAAAATGAAAGACTTCACACTTATCTGCATTAAACTCCATATGTCACTCCTCAAACCACTTCCCCAGCTGATCAAGGTCCTGCTGCAATTTCTGATAATCTTTCTTACTGCACACGATACCTCCTATTTTAGTTTTGTCTGCAAGCTTGTTAGTTATGCCTTGTACATTATCATCCAATACGTTCACATAAATAATAAACAGCAATTGACCCAGCACAGACCCCTGAGGCATCCCACAATTCACAAGCCAGAACAAAAAAAAACTACTAAGAATGGAGCTCATCAAGGGGAATGAACTAAAGACCGTTGGTGGAAAGTTGACCTACCTGCTATTTTGCTTTGCTCCTTATTATAACCCAGAGGTTTACCTTGAGAACAATGATGTTTGTGGCTAGGTTGTCCACTTTCATCTTTTAAATTGTGCGAGGTTACGTATTTTGACTGTGCGCTCCAAACCGACAGGATCAGGCTAGGGATAGTGAAAAATATAATTTCACAAAACAACTTCATAAATTATTAACTTCGAAACACTAACCGCTTCTACCTGCATGAATTATCATTAGCAATGTCTGTTTTAAATTCGGCAAGTGCAAGCAGATTTACAGTGAACACTGTCACATTAGAAATGATTTACAACGATGTAGCTAGGTCTGAAGAACTGTATGGAGAGGGAGAATAGGCTAGGACCGTTTTCCTTGAAGCGGTGATCACATAGAGGTTTATAAAATCATGAGGGACGCGGATAGCATAAACAGAAACGGCATTTTCCTTGGAGTGGGAGAGTCCAGAACTAGAGGGCAGAGGTTCGGGGTGAGAGGGGCATGTTTTAAAAAGAGACGTAAGCAGTAATGTTTTCCTGACAGCAGATGGCGTGTGTGCGGAATTTAACTGCCAGAGGAAATGGTAGAGACTGGTACAATTGCAGCATTTAAAACACAACTGGATGGGTGTCTAAAGAGAAAGTTTTTATATGGATATAGGACAACTGCTGGCAAATAAGACTAGATTAATTTAGAATATCAGGTCTGCATAGACGAGTTAGACTGAAGGCTCTGTTTCGATGCTACACATCTCTCTGACCCCTTTGATTCTACGGTTGCTGTGTTCCACCTCTAAAGCGTGCCTTTGATACTTTACCGAAACAGAAGAGTGCACCCTATGAGTTATGTGGGAAAATTGAAAAATACATTTCGAAACAAACTGACCCTGCCCTGTTTGAGTATTGGTTGTGATAATTTTCAGTTACGTCACAAATATACTGATCCTCTCATTGAGACAGAGGAAGTGAGATAGTGTTACAATGTCAATATTCAAGATTGCGTTGATGATGTGGCGGGGTTGGAGGAGGCTTCTGGAAATGTCATGTGTCATGGATATGATTGGTTTCTCTCAATTGTGCTCTATCAGAAAGTTATTTTAACGTGATCATTCTATTCTTAAATGTCCTTGCTTTTCTAAAAGCACGTCACTGCGTTTCAAAACTGACTTCTATGTTCTATCCTTTCACTCATACTTCGCCCCTGCCCCCATCTTCTATGATATCCTCTCCCTTAAGAATGATGCTATTTCATCATTGAATTTCTCTGTCGTCTACCTATGCTCCCAAACTTTGCCAACAATAGTTTACTGCATCCAACATTGCAGGTTTGTTTCAATTGCTGAAATTGTCATTCACCTTCAAAATCCTGACAATTTTTGTCTGTTGCTGCAAGGTAATTTTATCAGTATATCGGAAGCAGTAATTGTCGATTTGAACTCACAGACAATCCTACGACATTTCTGCACAGTATTCTGGAAAGAACACCAAAACTGGAGGTGAAGTGGACAGCAAAGAAGGTTACCTTAGAGTACAACGGGATCTTGATCAGATGTGCCTTTGGGCTGATGAGTGGCAGATGAAGTTTAATTTAGAAAAACGCGAGATGTTGCATTTTGGAAATGCAAATCAAAGCGGGACTTTTGTACTTAAAGAAACGGTCCGGGAGAGTGTTCTGAAGAAAGAGACCTTGGAGTGCAGGTTGATAGATCATTGAAAGTAGAGTTGCAGGTGAATAGGATAGTAAAGAAGGGGTTTGCAATGCTTTCCTTTATTGGGCAGTGCACTGAATATAGGAATTGGGATGTCACAATACGGCTGTACAGGACGTCGGTTAAGCCAATTTTGAAATGTTTGCGTACAATTCTGGTCCCCTTCTTATCCGAAGGATGTTGTGAAACTTAAAAGAGTGAGAAAAAAATTACAAGCATGTTGCCAGTTGTGGAGGATTTGACGTATTGGGCGAGACTGAATAGGCTGAGGCTGTTTTCTCAGGAGCATCGGAGGCTAAGGTTTGACCCTATACAGGTTTGTGATATCATGAGGAGCATGGACAGGAGAAAAAAAAATGTCTTTTCCATGGGGTGGGGGAGTCCCGAACTAAAGGGGATTTTTTTTAGTGTACGATGGGAAGATATAGATGGTACCTAAGAGGCAACCTTTTTGCACGGAACGTGGCACATATGTGGAATGAGCCAGAAGAGGAAATTGTGGAGGCTGGTGCAATTACAGCATTTGAAAGTCATATAGATGGTTATATGAATAGAAAAGGTTTAGCGAGATATGGGCCATGTGCTGGCGAATGGCACGAGATCAGCTTACAATATCTTTTTGACATGGATAACTTGGACCGAACAGTCTGTATATCTCTATGACTCGATGACTCTTCCATAGAAAGCGCAAAGTCTGAAGATTTGGATGCATCTTCATCCAATGTTTAACACTTGCAGGCAGCAAATGGGAGTCACGCTCATGTACAGTTCGTGGACTGTCGGTGTTGTAATAACTGAGGTCAAGCATACCATTGGAGTTCCTGCTTCTGCACATAAGAGAATTGAAATTGCCTGTACGATCCCAAGCAATTCCTGCACTAGTAACTCCCTCTCATCCTTGGAACCATAGGTTAAATGTATCGTCTGTCAGAGGTAACGAATTTCTCTTCTCACACCTGGAAAAACCGTTTGGGAAGTGAAGGAGACTGTAATCATTCCGTATTTTCTTGAAAAAAAGGAATCCTTCTTTGTCACATTTAGGCACAATGCCAAATACGATATTTATGGGTTTGAAACGGAATCAACAACAGTCCCTGAATGGGGATAAGTTCGGTTCTGTCATATCAATGAATATCTCATCATGATTTAGAAACATCTTAATGGATTTATATGTATGATATATCAATGGACTTTCAGAGCTCAGTTTCGAGATAGCAAACCATCACGACATGCTATTTGAGTTTGATTCCTGATGTCTGTTTTTAATTGGCTGAAGATAGATATATGCCACTTGTTACACCCAATTACATAGCTCTCCCTCCGCATCAACTATCTCTGCCTGCCCTACCTCTATGACCCTATTCAGCACTCTGATCTCTGTGCACAACTTGCAGATGAAATTCAAATAGGAAAATGACATTTCCATAGTTAGATCGTGACGTTCAGCCTTTTTCACATTCTCAACGCAACAGGAAGACCAAAAGATGTCTGATTTGAAATCCATTCATTGCTATGCAAACTTACGTGATGACTTAGTGGTATTCTCACAGGTCTCGTAATCTAAGTATGCACATAGTAATCGCTGGACTCCAAACAGAATTGTAACACTGTCGATGTTGATATTTTCATTTGAATATGAATGCAAGAGTTCAATGATTGCATTCATACCTGGCAGAAAGGAAGCTATTTGCGAATTTTGGAGATCAGTCATCTCTGTTCCACAACATCTCTGCAGGAGTTGCTCAGGTTGTTGTCCTGCCCAAACCATCTTTAAACTGCTTCATCAATGATGCTCACTTTATCATAACGTGAGATGTTTGCTGATAATTGCACACAGTTAGCCCCATTCACTACGACACAGGTAATGAAGAGGCACAAGTTCAAATGCACAAAGGCAAATGCAATACCCAGGCTTGGAATGACAAGTGATAAGTAGCATTCATGGTACAAACATCTCAGCCAATGCATATGCCCAAAAACGTACATTATCAACATCCTGGGCGTTGCCCTTGACCAGAAAGTGTACTCGAGAAGCTATACAAGCATAATTGCTGTAAATGCAATTGAGAAGCTTGGAATACTGCGACGAATAACTCAACTCCTGACATTTTAACGCCTTTACACTATTTAGAATGCTTAAATCTGGACTATGATAGACCACTATTCACTTGCCTGAATGAACGTAGTTCAAAAGACAATGAGGAGGCTTGGCAGGTTCCTTCACAATTTAGAAGGACATGGGCAAAAGATCGGAAATGAGCAATATAGAGATAATAAACATAACCCAATTCGATTTTGTATAGTAAAGGAAAAGTAACGAAGACTCGCTGAGATTAAGAGCACTGACATCTTGAAAGGGTAATTTTAAAAAAATGCAAAATTACCTCTGTCCACTGGGAGAAAATGCTTGCTGATCAAATTTTCTTAGAACACGAGGAACTAGCAGAAGTTCAAACCAAATATGTTCTCACAAAAACAAACAATGACCCCGAAGAAAGGATAAAACTTAATGTCAAGAGTTACAAACTTAAGGATTTTTTAAAAATAAAAACGAACAAGTGCAGAGACCCAGGTCTGAATACAACAGTGTACCCAGAGTCAGAGAAGTGCAGGTGAAGAATTTTGAAGGAAAGTGGAAATTGAAGAGAAATATGTGGAGCAAGGAAATAGCTTGGGAATTAGTAGAAGTGAACACAAAACATTGTTACAATCTGTGCGCGCAAATGTAAGTCATGAGCACTACCCTCAATGAATATGTTCCATTGGTCTTTACAATTAAAACCGCTGATATAAGTAGAGATATCAGGGTTGAAAAAATATAACATTAATTTGAAGTGAAGAAAGCTAATAAGAATGTTAAAAACTTAGAATCTGCATGCATCCGGGAAAGAGGGGAGAGATAGAGACAGAAACAGCTTAATGGGATTAAAACGCCTCCAATTTGGATAAATCCAGAAAGCTGAGGAAAGTTTATTAGAAGAAGTTGAAAGAGACCAGGGAAGAGATATCACAGGCGTTGCCAGTAGGGATCGAATCCTCTCTGGCCACCGGTGAAATGCCAGAGAATCGTGTACTTCTAAATTCGGCACATCATTTGAAAATTAAATTAAGAAAAGGTCCGCTGTGAATACTACAGGACTATCATCCAGCATTAGGTGTCATGAATTTATTCGAACATATTTGAAGTAAGAGAATATGTCTGCATTTGAAGAGTCATGGACTGATGGCGGAAATTCAGCATGAATTTGTTAAACAAATGTTCACAATTGAGATTTCTGAAGTCGATCAGGTTACTGAAGAAGAACTTGATACCTTTACCAAAACTTTTGATGAGTTCATTAATGGCAAACATGTCAAGAGAATAAGACACCGTGGAATCCACGGTCAATTGGTACGTTCTATCCAAAATTCAAGGCGAGGGAAGCAGGATCCTTTTCTGACTCGAGATCTGTTTCCATTGAGGTTTCACAATGCTGGGGTCTGTGATGTGGTTAGTGTACATTAATTATTTGTTTTTAAATTTAGTGAGCATGGAAATATTAAAAATAAGAAGATAAAGAGTCCATTCGGACCTTTGAAACTACTCCACTGTTCATCAAGATCACGGCTGATCTTCAAATTCAATTGCCTAATCCTGCTTTACCCCATAAACTTTGATCCCGATTGTCCCATGTGCTACATCTAGACGTCTTTCAATACGTTCAATATTTTGGCATCAACTACTTAGTTTGATAATAAATTCCACAGGCTCACCACTCTTTAGGGTAAGAGATGCCTTCTCATCTCCATCCTAGCATGTCCACCCTAAATCCTAAGAATGTAAACCCTGTTTCTGGCCACACACACCATTAGGACCATCCTCACCTCATTTACACTGTCTCGTTCTGTTACAATGTTACGAGTCCCCGTTCTACAGCCCACCCCACCTTTGTCTGATCTCCAGCGAAAACAATCCTAGCCTGGTCAGTCTCTATTCATTGGTCAGTCTCGCTATCCACAAAATCAGTTTGGTAAACGTTCACTGCATTCCCTCGAGAGGAAAATTATCCTTCCTCAGAAAGGGAGAACAAAACTGCACAAAACATACTAGCTGTGGCCTCAGCAATGCCCTGTGTAACTTCAAAAACACATCCCTACTCCTGTAGTCTAAACCGCTCATAATTCAGGCCATCATACCTTATTTATAACCTGCTGCACCTGCATGCTTACCTCCAACGACAGGTAAACAAGGAAACGCAGCTCCTGATGCACACTCACCTCTCCCAATTTACAAGGCAAAAGTGTATACTGCAGATGCTAGAGATGAGAATCCAGATCAAAGTGCTGCTGGAAAAGCACAGCAGCATCCGAGGAGTCTCCCAATTTGCAGCCATTCAGATAATAACGTGCCTTTTTCTTTGTGCTTCCAAAGTGAATACCCTCACATTTATTTAAATTATACTGCATATACCATTGATTTTTCAACTCACCCAACCTGTCCAGATCATGCTGGTGGATCTATGCAGCCTTGTCAGAAGTCATCCTTCTACTCAACCTGGTATCATCTACAAACATTTCCAAGTTACATTTTGTTCCATCATCGAAATTATGAACATATTTTGTGAATAGCTGGCGACCAAGCAACGGTCCACATATTAAAACGAACGAAATAATTCAACTTTTTTTTTATCTCTGTCAGTCAGATTTATCCACATCAGTGCATTTTCCCTAATCTAATTCATTTCAATCTAGTACAATAATTTCCTAAGTAGGACATTGTCAAATGCTTTCTGAACGTTCACATATACCACATCAACTGTAATCCACCTCCAACCTGTCAACTCTGCCAGTTACAAATTCATAAAATTCCAACAGATTTCACAAACAGGATTTCCCCTTCCTAACTATGTGCTTATACTGTCTCAACATGCCATTGCTCTCGAAAAGCCCCAGTGTCAAGTTCTTGGTGATCGAATTGAGAATTTTCCTCACGACTGATTTTATGCATATTCATCAGTAATTCCCCGTTTCCTCTCTACCTGGCTTGTTGAATATTGGAGTGACATTAACTCACCTCGGATCTGCAGTGACTGTACCAGAGTCGATAGGATCCTGGAAGGTTAACACCGATGCATCCGGTATTTCTCGAGCCACTTCCTACAGAAATCTGGATTGTGGATTATCAAGACAAGGGGATTTATCCATCTTCAATCCCTTCAGTTTTCCCGGTACCATTTTTCTACTAATATTGTTCTCTGTCACTTCTTCCTCCAAAATAAATCTTGCATTCTCCAACACAATCAACAGCTCACACTGTTATGAAACTGAGCATGCTGGTGAACAGTCTGAAATTTACTCATAAACAGTAAAAGGGTTTCAAAGAACTTGACGCATATGCAGACCAACAGTAACTGGAATTCCATCGCAAAAAGTGAATAGTTATGGGACTTTGGGAATGGTAAACGAAGAAAGATATTACGCCATGAATGTTATCTCCAAAGAAAATACGGAAAATTAGGCATACCTTGTTGTGCACGTAAATAACATAGTTAAGAAGGAATAATGAATATTTGCATTGGTTGGTCAAGGAATCGATTATTTTGGAAATGTACAAATCGTTGGTCAGACCACACCTTGAGATCTGTATAAAGTGGTAATCACAAAGTTGTGGCAATATTCTGATTGCACTAGCAAAGTTGCCGAGGAGATTAATTAGGTTGCAGACACAGTTGATGGATGTAACCTGCAACAGAAGTTTAAATTTATGCTGTTGCTTTCCTTAGAGCAGCTAAGATTGAGAAATATCTTGGTTGATTTGTCGAAGATTATACAGGACAAATGTAGAAAGGCTCTCAAGGTAAGTATTTCCATTAGTAGAAGAGGCAATAAACGGGTGGTACAGTTCCAAGGCAAAAGATGGAAAGCCAAAAGGAGACTTTCTTCAACAAAAAAATATGACTCTTCTTCTTCAGAAGACGTTTTGGAGATGAGTGATATTGGCCTCAAAAACCTTAAGTCAGTTTCTCTCCACAAATTATCGAAAACCTGTTCTGTTTCTCCTGTATTTTCTATTCGTACCATTTTGCTTTTAGAACATAGGACAAAGAAAATTTACAGCCCAGAAACACGCCATTCTGCCCTCCAAGCCTGAGCTGATCCAAATGAACTGTATAAATATGTCGGCCAATTCAAAAGCATCTATATCCCTCTGCTCCCCACATACTCATGTATCTACCCAGACGCATCTTAAATTAATTTACCGTGCCTGCCTCTACCACCTCTGCTGGCAATGCGTTCCAAACGCCCAACACCTTCTGTGTGAAATACGTGTCACGTGTATTCCCCTTCAGCCTTCCACCTCTCATCTGGAAAGCGTGACGTCGCGTATTGAATCCTTCAGCCCGGGAAAAAGCTTGTCTCTCTCCAGGCTGTCCATAACCTTCATGATTTTGCAAGCCTCAATCAGGTACCCCCTCAATCTCTTTTTCGCTAATGAAAATAAACCTAAAATACTCAATCTTTCTTCATAGCTAGTACGTTCCATACCAGGCAACATCCTCCGAAACGTTTTCAGCACCCTCTCCAAAGCGTCCACATCCTTTTGGTAATGTGGCGGCCAGAAATGTACACAGTATTCTAAAAGCGGTGGAACCAATATCTTGTACAATTTTAAAATGACTTGCCAGCTCTTATACTCAATACCTCGTCAAATGAAGGCAAGCATACTATATGCCTTCCTGACCATTCTATCCACCTGTGCAGCAACCTTTAGCCTACAGTGGCCCTGCACTCCCAGATCTCTCTGCCCATCAACGTTTCCCATGACTCTTCCATTCATTGTATAATTCGGTCGAGAATTAGTCTTTCCTAAATGCGTCACCTCACATTTGTATGGATTCAAAACCATCTGCCACTTTTCCGCCAAAATCTCCAGTCTTTCTATATCCTCCTGTGTTCTCTGACAGTCTGTTATGTTTTCTGCTACTCCACCAATCCCCAACACTGACCCCTGTGGAACACCACTGCTCACTTTTCTCCATTTTGAGAAATGCCCTTTAACTACTACTCTGTCTCCTGTTGCTCAACCAGTCCTTTATCCACTTGACTAGAACTCCCTGCACACCATGTGACTTCACTTTCTCCATTAGTCGACTAAAGTCCATGTGTATGACATCAACACTCCTTCCTTCATCTATCAACTTGGTCACTTCCTCGAAGAACTCTATTAAGTTGGTAAGGCATGATCTCCCCCGCACAAAACCATGTTGCTTCTCACTGATAAGCCTTTTCTTTTCTAACTCTAGATAAATCTTCAGTACCCTCTCCAGCCACTTCCCTACACTAACGTCAGGCTCATGGGTCTGTAGTTGCCCAGAATATCCCTACTACCCTTCTTGTACAGGAACAACATGAGCAAATTTCCAGTCCTCCAGCACCTCACCTGTAGTTAAGGATACCACAAATATATCTGTCAGGGCCCCAGCTATTTCCTCTCTCGCCTCCCTCAGCAACCTGGGATAGATTCCAGCTGGTCCTGGGGATTTGACCACCTTAATAACCTCTAGACTACCCAACACATCTTCTCTACTTAAGTCAACGTGATCTTGACTAATCACCTTCTATCTCTAATCTCAAGATTCAGAACGTGGCACAGGTAGTAATCCGGAGATCACGACATTTGAGGTCATCCGCTTTAACTTCTCTAATATATAGCCTGAACATCTTTGGACTGTGGGAGAAAACCGGAGCACCTGGAGGAAACCCATACGTACATGGGGTGAGAATGTGCAAATTCTACACAGACAGACGCCCGAGGCTGAAATTGTACACAAGTTCCCTGGCGCCATGAGACAGGAGTGCTAACCACTGAGCTACCGTGCCACCCATTTTCTTTCTATCCATTTATCTATCTATCTATCTATCTATCTATCTATCTATCTATCTATCTATCTATCTATCTATCTATCTATCTATCTATCTATCTATCTATCTATCTATCTATCTATCTATCTATCTATCTATCTATCTATCTATCTATCTATCTATCTATCTATCCGTCTATCTATCTGTCTGTCTGTCTGTCTATCTATCTATCTATCTATCTATCTATCTATCTATCTATCTATCTATCTATCTATCTATCTATCTATCTATCTATCTATCTATCTATCTATCTATCTATCTATCTATCTATCTATCTATCCGTCTGTCTGTCTGTCTGTCTGTCTGTCTATCTATCTATCTATCTATCTATCTATCTATCTATCTATCTATCTATCTATCTATCTATCTATCTATCTATCTATCTATCTATCTATCTATCTATCTATCTATCTATCTATCTATCTATCTATCCGTCTATCTATCTGTCTGTCTGTCTGTCTATCTATCTATCTATCTATCTATCTATCTATCTATCTATCTATCTATCTATCTATCTATCTATCTATCTATCTATCTATCTATCTATCTATCTATCTATCTATCTATCTATCCGTCTATCTATCTGTCTGTCTGTCTGTCTATCCATCCATCTATCTATCTATCTATCTATCTATCTATCTATCTATCTATCTATCTATCTATCTATCTATCTATCTATCTATCTATCTATCTATCTATCTATCTATCTATCTATCTATCTATCTATCTATCTATCTATCTATCCGTCTGTCCGTCTGTCTGTCTGTCTGTCTATCTATCTATCTATCTATCTATCTATCTATCTATCTATCTATCTATCTATCTATCTATCTATCTATCTATCTATCTATCTATCTATCCGTCTATCTATCTGTCTGTCTGTCTGTCTATCTATCTATCTATCTATCTATCTATCTATCTATCTATCTATCTATCTATCTATCTATCTATCTATCTATCTATCTATCTATCTATCTATCCGTCTGTCTGTCTGTCTGTCTGTCTGTCTGTCTATCTATCTATCTATCTATCTATCTATCTATCTATCTATCTATCTATCTATCTATCTATCTATCTATCCATCAACTCATGTAAGTGTACAATAATCAAGTGTAAATCAGAGTATCTCTGTATACTGACTCCTGACTTCCCGTCGAACTCTGTACACACCAAGCGTTCAAATATATTGACATTCGAATTGGCACTCTATTGGTACTCCCACACGTGGCAATCACTGACTAATTTCCACATTTCTGCATAAATTTCAAAGATGGCATTTTAAAAGCACCTTTTCTCCTTGGATGCTATTTATTTTATCCACCAGCACATTATTTTTCAATTGTGCATTTATCGTTTTGCATACAGATTTAGCGGAAATTCAAACATCTCAAAAATGGAATAACATGCGGCAGCCAAAACTCTTTAGCAAGATGAACATCTTGCTCTGTGATGCTTTTCAATCTATATTATTTCCTGCATTATGGAATGTCCCCTGATAAGGTTCACATGTTGACAAATGATCAGGAGTACAAACCAAATAGCTGTGGATCCCTCAGTTTAACACCTGTCACAGGAAAATAATCAAATCCTCTGCCTGTCGATATCTCTATCTGTCGATCTGTCTGTCTGTCGATCTATCCAATTTGGACTCGGGAAATACATGCATCCTGTGCCAGTCCAAACAAACTTGTGGGAATTCTGAGAAGCCAGTCATTCAAGACAGCACTCCGATAACAACCATATAGATTAGGACTCTAGCTACCAACCTCTCAGAAGCTGAACCGAAAATGATACCGTCCACTGCAACAAACCAAGACACGTCAGTAGCAAGCGGCACAGAACAGCAACGCTTCACCGGAGGTTCACTGATGATGTTAGCTAGTATGGTAACGAAACATCTGAAAACAAAGCAACCAGCGCAGCGAGCAAACGGCCAACCTTCTCCACAACATGAGCAACAAATCTTGTCAAAAATTTCAATTCATCCGTTTGTTTAGCAAGTTTTGCTCAGGACTCTTGCGCTGAATGCACCCATAAATATTTTCAGCTTCAAATAATATAGGCAGTTTTATTAATACAGACAATCACACCGAGATTTTCATCGTCTGCTGAGGATTTGTGTTATTCTCCATGTCCACGGAATAATCTGGGAACAGATGCAAATTCGAAAAAAAGGCTTATCGTTCATCTTACTTAGAAAAAAAGGAAACTGGAATAAAAGGGGACCTTTTGCTCAACTGACTGTCGTATGGGTGGCACGGTGGCACAGTGGTTAGCACTGCTGCCTCACAGCGCCAGAGACCCGGGTTCAATTCCCGCCTCAGGCGACTAACTGTGTGGAGTTTGCACATTCTCCCCGTGTCTGCGTGGGTTTCCTCCGGGTGCTCCGGTTTCCTCCCACAGTCCAAAGATGTGCAGGCCAGGTGAATTGGCTATGTTAAATTGCCCGTAGTGTTAGGTAAGGGGTAAACGTAAGGGTATGGGTGGGTGTCGCTTCGGCGGGTCGGTGTGGACTAGTTGGGCCGAAGGGCCTGTTTCCACACTGTAAATAATCTAATCTAATCTAATCTAAAAAAAAAAACATTTGAATGCATTCTGTGCAAGAAGATTCAATACTACTATACCTCAATGTACTCTGGGATGCTTCCGAACACTGTCAATATGTGTAACTGCAATGGAATCGCAGAGAGGATTCACCATTCTCCATCAGCTTTGTAAATCCTTACATGGATTGATCCAGGCTGCTACAAAGGGTGCTGTGTGCGTTTGTCATTGGGTACTCCAGGGTGCCGGATGAGGAAATTCTCCCACACTTACCATTGGTCATGAAGTATATTGGAAGGATGAACTGACTGACCGAGAAGCGTTACGAAATAACTGAGGCACTTGATGGATTAAACTCAGCATTTCTAGCAACATCTGTGGAGAAAAAAACAAAGTTAATATTTCAAGTTCAGTCTGATTGTTCGTCAGAATTAAAGTATTGAAAGGAATTTTTATTTAACACTTCTGACAGAGATGGAGAAGGTGCGAAGAGAACAGGTAATATGGAGGCCTAGTACAAAACCAAACGACTTGCTAATTATTGTGAAAGAGAAATAAAAATGTATAATGGGCGTTCTTCGATGTGTACCGGTACACACGAGAGAAAAGTAAACAAAAGACAAATAAGTCAACGTCTCGGTGAGAGTGCAGGCAAATAACATGATAGAAATTGAAAACAGGTATCATGCGATCGGCTCTGGGGCTACGGAATCCAGTATCGATTCTTGGAGTCCGCAAAGTGCCCAACGGGAACACGAGATGAACAAAACGGAAGCTCCAGCAAAGTATTCAAGGCCGAGGTGATTGAAGATTACTACGTGGTATGAGAAAAAAATTAAACGTGTACGGATTTTTGTGTAAATGAGATATAACATTGGTCTATAGGAAATGAAAATGGCACTATAAGGTTCAGTTCGAAATGACTTAAATAACACTGAAGAATATAAAGCAAAAATTCTGAGGAAAAGTAAATTTCTAAATTAATGACATTGTTCATCATCTGAAGTTGTGAAACTGAATGTTGAGTCAAGAAGGCTGTAAAAGTAGGTACAAATGGAATCAGAATACTCATGATTTTTACTATTCGTTTTGGATATTCAGATAGAACTATCTTTCAGATATTGGGTGTTATGTTCAAATAATGTTTGGCGGAGTACAGGAGATTGCGACATGTAAATCATCAGACTGCAGCACATATTCACAGTTAAATCTGTGATTGATCACATCTTGCATAACTTTGTTTTGTATTTAAGTGAATATAAACCCGTAAGAAGTGATATGCTGGAGCGGTGAAAATGCCACAAGTGGACGTTTTGAGTACATTTCTGTTGTTCTTTTCGTTTCGCAGGCAAATATTTGTGCAACATTGCAGCTGGCAAACGGGGCAATGAAATCAGTAAACATGTTTATGTAAACGAGCGTTATCCATTTTCAATTGTCTCTCATCAGACTTTTGTAATAACAGACTTCAAGAAAAAAGTGTCGATTTCAGTGAGTTCAATGAAAGCCTGTTCAGTCCGTCACATAAGATAGTGTGTAGAATGATCAGAATTAATTTCAATGGCAGTGTAGGCATCAGATATAAATCAATATCCTTTTCTAATGTTTTGTTCTGTACTACGTTATGTTATTCTAAATCCTTCCATTTGGCCATGTGCAACGCTCAAATTCATTGGAAACTGAATTTAGAAGCGAACAGAAATTAATTCAAACACTGAATTATCTTCCTCTGGGATGTAGGGTAGTCAATGAAACAGAGTCCTATTTTGCATAATAATGTATTGCTTTGGGGATCGAGCTCCAGTTAAGTGTCTCCATGTGATCTGTGATATTCTATCTGTTCTCTCTAAAGATAGATAGCTAAATTTTCTCATTATTACTAATGTTTTGCTAATTTGAAGATTGTAGAGTAAATAATCACATCTTAGTAAGAAAGGGTCATTATTATTTAAAGGAAAGAAAAGAACAAAATCATTTTGAGGCACTGCCTGGAAAATTATTTGGCAGCTATGAGTAGAATCCAATGACAGACCGCTCGTTCTTTGTGTCGTCACTGTAAAATCATATGAAGCATAGTACTGACGTTGAAGAGTCAAGAATCACCTGCCCCAAACGTCTGTCTAAACATGTCCAGCAGGTTGATTAACATGTTGTCTTATCTATAAAACGTTATTGACGATATGATGACTGACATAATATTATACAGGGACATCAACGAGCACTAAGTCGTTTTCGGAATGACTAATTTGCATTCATTTCCTTCAGATTAGATCTCAACCAAGACTAATTAAACCTGATAGAATGACTTACGGAAGCTAAAGACAAAAGTCAAGGCACCACATGCAAACATTAAGCAGGTGGTAAACTCTATAGAAATGAATATTCCACACAAGCGTTAAACAATCTGCAGTTAAGCTTAGAATGAACCCACTACTCAGAGTTCATGCTCACCGTTAAATGTCAAGAGCTTGAAGACAATGACAAATGACTTCCTTTTAAGCACTGACAGTTTTTAGCAAGCCAAAGAGCCTGTGTATGAAAGCTGCCTGCCACTGATTGCTGTGGTGAACAGTTTCCATGGTTGCACATTTTACAGAAAAACCAAGAAAGTGACTGAGATAAGATTAATTATTGTCGCCATGTAGCAAACTAAATGGTATACAATCTTATCAATAATGTGACCCAAAACATTATATTCGGACCCTGTTCACCCATTAACTTTCTAAAACTTCACATCTAATCACACTTCACTGCACTCTCCGCACAGACTTGCATATACTTCAAATCAAATTCACTGCCATTCTCCTTCAACAAAGTAAAATTAATAATATTTCCAGAATAACACTTTGAAACCATGTGCCACTCTCTTTTCCACATGAATCTCTGTGCTTCTGCTGTTCTTGTAATAACTCATAAATGATCAAAAGCATCCGCTTTCCTCTATAACCCTGCATTATATCTATAATTATCATACTTCTTCATCCTCATCGAATGCAGGCACCGTTGGCCATCAATATATTGATGTATTCCCTGTTCAATATTTACGTGGAGGAAGTGGCCAAATGCTGCCTTGTTGAATTTCATCGGTTCTGTGAAGATAGCGACAGGCATTGTTGGAAGTGATACCAGGATTTTCAAACAGCAACTTTCAAAGGAGAGATGAGAGAGAGCTATGACATGTCTGTGTGCAGTTTCGAAGAGAATTTGCGTGTGGCAATGTTATTATGCGTCCGTTTCCCTTGCCATTGTCGGGGTTTCAGTATTTCAGTTCGGAAATTAATGTCATAAGAAGTTGTTGGAGGTGAATTTTGTTCATGTTACACACTATTGGAACTATCGGGCTGTGCGACTGCCGTGCTTGTTGAAGGTGCTTGATGGGTTGTCAATCAAATGGCCATGCTTTATTTGGCAGGTGTCGGTTTCTGTCATGCTGACGAAGCTGCACTCATCCGAGCCAATGGAAAAAAACGTTCATCACACTTCGAATGTCTGATGTACAATTGCAGGAAAAATCATCCTGGAAGCATAAGTTCAATTATGCAATGTTAAATTGTCAAATTCAGATGTGTTCTGGCAGCAATAGTATTTAGACGATTGCTCCCGTCAATTTTGGGCAATTGTTAAACACAAAGATATTGAAACCGCAGATTTGAGAATGATTAATAACATTCAACGTAAAGAGACAATAATGAGATTTTTTCTTGATGAAGATGAGTTATAATTTCATTCCTGTGTTGTGTGTCACTTAAGTTCAAAGCCTGGATGCTGTTAAGGGCTTTCTTTAATTGTCTGTGCACTGTTCGGGTTCTGAGGAGTCCCAACTAGTGCTTAACTTTGTACAATAATAAGCAAGGATTGTTAGTTCTGACCTTCTGATGGAAGGACCGTCCTTGATGTAGCAGTTTATTATAACTAAGCCTGAGACACATCCTGCTCTTCTTCAGTCCTGAACAATAATACCAGAACTCAACTCACTCTCCTTTTCCCAACATCATTCTGAAAATAACCGCACTGTCAAATCCCTCATTATGCATTCTAACAATCCCAAAGTAGTCTTACAATTCCCTCACTCTCCATTTGCAGGAATAAATATCTGTGACATTGCTCAGTCGTCAGCCCATGGTCCATTATCCTAGCAAAATTATCTCACTTGGTCTATATTCCCTCAAAGCCATGTATCAAAGCTAAATTAAAATCAATGCTCACTTCTATTTTAATGCCCTGTACAAATGTGAGCCCAATGATGTTGTTTTCTCAGTCTCGTTTATAATGAAATTTAATTCATTTCCTTCATCATTGCACGTATAAATACAGCCAGACCCCACAGAATCACGCAATCTTGAGAATCAAATACATACATAGCCCATGCTATGATCTCATCCTGTATGGACAATTCTGTATTGAATAGACGGAAGATTGCCTCTCATTTTCTTGTGGTATTTTCGCTGTAGAAAACAGATTCAAATTTCAATCATTTAGCAAATGGAGACATGATTTCGTGCATTAATGAATAGATACATTTCATGTAATGCAGCTTCTTTATAGCCTTTGATCTGCTGTTATTTCATGGTTAGAGTGAAAGTATCCGGGATTAGTTCACTAGAAATCCCTTTACATGCAACAGACGAGAATTACTTCAGGACTGAATAGCTTTCGAGGAGACTCGACTGACACCAAAGTCATCCCACTTTTCACTTTCTTCATTGAAATGTTCTTTCAATTGAACGGATATGATAAGGGATGTTTCATTGAGCCACATTAAGTCAAGAGATTAGAACTATTTTCGTGGTAATGATTGAGGGCCTTCAACGTCATTCATTTGTGCCCACACTTTTACCAAAATGTCAGTGCTCATTTCTTTTGATTAACCACGAGCCATTTTGATATGAACATAAACACGTTGTAGTCATTACGAACAACCTTCCATCACTGGGTCAGAAGTGGGGATGTTAGTGATGATGGCAACATCTTTCGAACCATTCGTGACTTTTCAGGTACTGAAGCATTCCATCTGCAAATACCACAACATCTGGAAAAAGATGTAGGCTGAGCTGACAATTGCGAAGAAGTATTTGTGTCACAGAAATGCAAGGCTACGACCATCACCAATAAGAGATAATATAATCACGCCCCTTAACATTCAATGTTGTTACTTTCAGTATGTCTCCCATCATTAACATCGTGGGGGTTATAATTGACCTGAAATTCAACTGGATTTACCACATAAACATAGTTGCTACAAGAGCAGATCAAAGGCTAAGAATACTGCGGCAAGTCGCACACCTCTGACTCCTCAAAGCCTATTCAGAATCTCCAAGGTGCAGATCAGGAGTGTGATGGAATATTGTCAACTTGCATGACAAGGGGCAGCCCCAATGACACTCAAGAAGCTGGACAGCATCCAGAACAAAGCAGCCCGCTTGGTTGGGGCAAAAACTAGAAGTAACCACTGGCTTCACGACCAACAGTCAGTACCAACAATATATACTATCTACAATATGTACTGTAGAAAGTTGCCAAAGATCTTCAGACAGTACCCTTCAAACCCACCATGACTTCGATCTGGAAGGACAAGGATATGGGAAGACCACCACGTCCAAGCCGCTCACCATCCTGCCCTGGAAATATATATCTGTTACTTCACTATTGTTGGTTCAAAATCCTGGAATTCCCACCCTCATGGCATTGTGGGTGAAGCTACAGCAGATAAATAGCAAAAGTTCAAAACGTCAGTTCACCAGCAACTCCTAAAGGGCAATTGGAATGGGAAATAAATACTGGTCAGCCACCAGCACCTATGTTCAACAAATGAATTTTTACATAAAAAATGAAAATAGCAAAATGCTTTGTCTTAGGCCTTTTAAACATGCTCCCCCATTCTATATAATCATTGCTCGTCATCCAACTACTACCTCACTGTACCAGGCTTCAATTACACGCTCAGGCAAGTGCCTGTGTTGTGTCTGCACATTCTCTCCATGTGTGGGGGGTTTTCACCGGGTGCTCTGGTTTCCCTCCACAGGCGAAAGAAGTATGATTTAGCCAAATCGCTTCGACTAACTGCTCATAGCGTTCAGGGATATTTAGTTTAGGTGAATTAGTCACGGGACAAGTAGGGTTACAGTCAAAGAGTTGCGGGGGGGGGGGGGGAGGAGTTGTGGTGCTGTGTGAGGTAGAGTTCGGTTGGTCGGAGAAGAGTTGCTGGGCTGAACGGCCTTTTCCGCTCTGTAACAATTCAAACAAAAACAAACTACCCGTTCCCGCTTTGTCTCCAGAACCTCTGACCCCCTTTAATTCTAAGTATAATATCAAACTCCTTACTGAAAACATTAAATGCTTGGCCTCAATCGTTATCAGTGACAAAATATCTGACAAACTTCGCCATGATTGGCAGAAAGCAATTCGGCTCATCACAGTCCTCAACTTGCTACACGTATCTTAAATCTCTGGATCTTGATTCTTGAGTCCCTGGACATCGAGAACATCCTTCCTGCATGTGTTCAATCCGCACCTCTCACAATTGCACAGGTTTCTATCAGATCATTCTTCATTCTTCTAAATTCCAGTTAATATAATCGAATCACTTCAATCTTCCTTCATTCGTCTGCCCTGGCATCCCAGTAATCAGAGTGATGTCTAGGTAGGTTTGAGAGAGGAAAAAATGCAACGTTTTTCAGTGTTTCTTCTTTATGATTGCGATCCATGAAATTGATAATTCATACAGGTTTTCTTGGGAGCAGGGATTTGGGATGATTGACTTAAAATGCCAACATGCAACTGCTCCAAAGAAAGATCCAACTGCATGGTAGACATTTATTTTGCCAGATCTTGAATTTACTATTTTCAATTTTCTCCCGGATGTCCTTATGATCTCAATATGTTGTTCCATTAGTTAGTATATCGTACGTTTAAATAAAATGTACACGTACAAAACACATTCAAAGTTGTACGAATTGAGAAGTCTGTTTCATCTTATTTTACTTTCTGTGTATAGCACACTGTTTCTGATAAGAGCCAGTAGTTACAGAGCCAAATCAATGTTATTATTTTCAGTTCTGATGTTACAATTGTTCTTCAAGATTTGAAGGAGCCAATGTTGGACTGGAATGAACAAAGTGAAAAACGACATAACTCCAGATTATTGAACAATAGGTCTGTTTGGAAGCACTAGCTTTCGAAGTGCAATTTCTTCATTCGATGGTTGTGGAATATGACCAAAAAACACAGAACGTATACCAAAAGAAGTTACAGTGCCATGCGGATGAAATATATTAAACAAACTTAGACTAAGTCTTTCATCTTTTAGAATGGGTTTGCTAACTTCGGTTCATTAATATGTCAATCCCAGACTCCTTTTAAGTCACATTCTCAAGATAACGCCAGGTTTTCTAACAAAAGCTCAGAAAATGCATTAAAGCTGTGAGGTTAGAGTCTGTCTGTGTCCTATTGTTGAGGTAGACTGGTTATATTTCTAATGTGGGACTCACAGAATCTTACACAGATTGACTGTAGGTTATGTATTTTTTGAGAAAAATAAAATGCAATTCTGCAAATACCAATTTACCTCATAAACCTGTGCGCGCGTGCAGGAGAGACAGAGTACGTGTGTGCATGTGAGTGTGTGCATGTGGGTGTGAATGCATGTGAGATGAATGTGGATATGTGAGTGCGTAAGCTTCGCATAGTTCGTGGGTGAGTGTAATGGGGTGCAAAACTGTGACAGGTTGCGTGCATGTGTGTGTGGGATCGAGGGTGTGTTGCTGGGGAAGCACAACAGGTCAGGCAGCATCCAAAGAGCGAGAAAATCGACGTTTCTGGTATATGCCCTTTATCAGGAATCGCCAATATACCATGCCTCGGTATTCTTGCATGTAGTGTATAACAAATGCAACGTTGTCCGAGTCACACCTGCGATGTATATGGCGTGTTGTCCCCAAGTCCTTTCATCCTGATGAAGAGTTTATACCCACAACGTCGATTCTCCTGCTTCTCGGATGTTTCCGACATGCTGTGCTTTCCCAGCAATGCATTTTCGACTCTAATCTCCAGCATCTGCAGTCCTCTCGTTCTCCAGTGGTTGTGAGGTGTATATATGTGTCTGGATATGGCAGAGCGCTTGTGAATGAGAGAGGGTCTGCGTTAGTGTGTGAGTGTGTAGGAGAGTGTTTATGTGTATGTGTGTCTGCCTGTGTGTGTGTAGGCGTGTGTGTATGCGTGTGTTTTTTTTTGTGTACGCAAACGTGTGCATGAGTGACAGAGGGAGTGTGTACTGTAGTGGGGTCACCTGTAGTATGACTCACTCTGACTCTCCTGTTCGCACGCACATATATATATTTGTGTGGTGAATTTGTATTGAGTTTTATTTTGCTGAAAAATGCATAACCAAGTCAATCCATGTAAGATTCTGTAAATCTCACTTGAGAATTAGAACCAGTCTGATTCAGGTTTGGGACACAGACAGACTTTAACCACACACCTTTAATGCATTGTCTGAACTGAGATGACAACACATTTTCGAATATTTGTAGTTATCTTGAGAATGTGACTTAAAAGCAGTTCTGGGATTTATATATTAACGAAGCAAAGCTAGTAACTCAATTCTAAAACATGAAAGACTTAATATAAGTTTGTTCAATATATTTCAGCCGCAATGCACTGTCACCTTTTGCCATAAATTCTGTGTCTTATTGTCCTGCTCCACAACCACCTGATGAAATAGAAGCGCTTCGAAGGTTAGTGCTTCCAAATACACCTGTTGGACTATAACCTGGTGTTTTGTGATTTTTAACTTTGTTCCTCAAGGTAATAGAGGAAATAAGATCTACTTGTAGTCGAAAGGAGCCAACTTGGCTGCCTTGAGGCATGATCCATTATGGTTTGTGTGTTCTTGTATTAGTTACAAAATCATTCAAGGAAAAGACAGTTACTGTACATGCATATCCCTGGTGACTTGGTTGTTTAACAAACAGACATGGTCAGGAAATGGATGCAAGTCCCCCAAAAAATGTTAACTTGCAGACGTTACTTACATAATGGTGTACTGACTGCTTGGGAGGAGCTTGCAGTGCACAGCTGAAAAATGTGTTGCTGGAAAAGTGCAGCAGGTCAGGCAGCATCCAAGGAGCAAGGGAATCGACGTTTCGGGCATAAACCCTTCTTCAAGAATGAGAAGGGTGTGCCAAGCAGGCTAAGATAAAAGGTAGGGAGGAAGGACTTTGGGGAGGGGAGTTGGGAATGTGATAGGTGGAAGGAGGTTAAGGTGAGGGTGATAGGCCGGAGAGGGGGTGGGGGCGGAGAGCTCGGGAAGAAGATTGCAGGTCAAGAAGGCGGTGCTGAGTCCGAGGGTTGGGACTGAGATCAGGTGGGGGGAGGGGAAATGAGGAAGCTGGAGAAATCTGCATTCATCCCTTGTGGTTGGAGGGTTCCTAGGCGGAAGATGAGGCACTCTCCCTCCAGGCGTCGTGTTGCCATGGTCTGGCGATGGAGGAGGCCAAGGACTTGCATGTCCTTGGCGGATTTGGAGGGGGAGTTAAACTGTACAGCCACGGGGTGGTTGGGTTGGTTGGTGCGGGTGTCCCGGAGATGTTCTCTAGAGGACCTATTGCCACACTGTAGGTAATCTAATCTAGAATGAAAAACCAATCGGAAATAGGGAAAAACTGTCCGTGATCACACTGAATAACCAGAAGCACAAATCAAAATTATTAAAACCTTGTCATGAGATGTGGAATGTTTTCAGGTTAACTGTTCTTGACTCATGTAAATATATCGTGACCCAACGTTCATTGTTTTCCAAGTAATTTTAAAGGGGCATTTTAGCATCTTATTTCAATGGCATGCACCAGCCCCCTAAGATGTATGTAAAGGTTGAATAGACTGTTTCTATCTGAAAAGAGATCTCTATTTAACAGCTTTGAACAATACAAATATTACCCAAATGTAATCTCCATCAATGTTTAGTGGATCTTATATTTATGTGAAAAGAAAACGCTGTTTCTAAAACAAATAGTTTATCTTTAAGATTACATTAGTTTATTTAAATCCATCTCTTGGTTTTCTGCCCCTTTGGATTGTTAGTTATCTCAATTGTTATCAATAATCTTCGGCATGTTTTGCATTGAAAGAGGACCAGGCTTTAATCAATTTATGCTGTCTTTCTGCTCGATTAGCGTTGGTGATCTATAAATATGAAGCAGAAACAAGGAACATTATGATGGCAGACAATATATTTCATTTAATATGTTAGGGAATGTGAGTGCATTGGAAAATTGTTGGAGTATTGCTCCTCTCTGATTGCCCTGAGACATGTGATCAACTTTTAACTGCATTTTGCAATGAAGTCACAAAATGTTCAGTTAAACCAAATCCTAGATAGTTCTCAGCTGAAACCAGACAGATAATTGGGAACAACTAAGGCATGGGAAACGACAACAGCAAAACCATCCCTGTCGAACCTTCATGACTAACTTCCTTATATCTGACGATTACAGCCAGATTGAAGACACTGTCTCATAGACCAATGAAAAGTGAGTCTTACAGTGCCATATGTACAGAATCAATGTCCCAAACACCACCATCACCATCTTAGCTATTTATGTCCCACTTCAAGAACATATCCAGCAGAGTTGGTGAGATGATGGAAAATCAGTGGGGAGTGAGTTGACCCGGCATTACATAACACTGACTCTGGAGTTCATGACGTCTCATGGCATCAGGTCAACAGTATGCAAGGCAATCTTCTAAGGCAGTGATATCAGAACTCCTCCATGTTGAACACAAATTGAAAGAAGAACTGGAGCGTGGTAAGATATAGTGCAGGTGGTGTGGTGACCAATGAGAAGAAAAACTATACTTGACCTCACTCTCAATAATCAGTCTGCTGCAAATTAACTTCGCCATGGCAGTGTCGCCAAGTGTGAACAGTGCACAGACTTGTCACCATAGCACTGAACATTGTCATAGTCAGTTTAACTGCCATTGCGTTATGTAAAGATTTAGTCGTGCTAAATGAGATGGAATTGCATCAGATCTAGCAAATTAAAAATGACTCTCAAAGCAGCGGCATATAGATTCATCAGCACACCTCAAAATTCAACATAGGTAATCCACAAGAACCATCATGGAAGAGGATCAACGCTTGTTCAATGAAATATGCAGGGAGAAGTGTGATGAATAGCACAGGTTGATTATTTTTTTTTTCCGTTGTTCGTATGATACACTTTTCTTTCTATTTTTAACAAATACTTAAGTATCTGTATCTTGGTGTCTTGTACCTAAGATGCCATCATAATGTGCTGACTTGCAAACTTGCAATTGTACTCATTCAAGCACATGTGATGATAATGCTAATTCAGTTCAATTTATTTCAATTCAATTCAAGGATTACTAACTGGTTCGATTTCAGCCTTTGGTGATTGTCTGTGCAGATTTTGCACGTTATCATTGTCTCTCGGTAGGTTCCTCAACAGTCGAAAAATGTGCAGATAAGTTGCGTTGCCACGAGGAAAATGTTCCCCATGTTGTCCACAGATGTGCATTCTGGGAGCGTAGGTTGTTGCAAATGCACCACCAGAGGTTTGCAAGGATGTGGTAAAGAGTGGACCTGTGTGCATGTGTGCAGACTCGATGGGCGGAATGACCTCTTTCTGTCGGGACTATGTTATTGCATCAAGTGCCTATGCCTGGCCATTCTCGGACTTCTGTAGATGATTCTTAATTTGTCTGGCTCAGTCCACTCTGACAGCACTCAAGGAAGCAGACATCATCCAAGACAAAACAGGTCGGTTGATTGGCACCAAATATATAACCATTCACTGCTTTCTTTCATGATATTCAGTAAGAACAATGTACAAACCACACGAAAGAAATTTACCAGTCGTCTTGAAACAGTAACTTCCTGTCTACGTCGACTTCCATGGAAAATAACAATGCCATCAACTGCACATAAACGTCACCAAACAGGACGTCCCCTTCCAAGGCATTCATCGTCGACAACTGCAAATAAATCACAATTACTCTGATGTCGCGGCCAGAAAATTCTGGAGCGTGCTCCGTAAAGACATTGTGGTGCATCTTCACCAAACTGACTGTATCAATTCAATAAAAACTCCCTGGCAGTTACAGACCAGTCATTCTTACGTCTGTGGTCAGCAAAGTTTTTGAAAGAATTCTGAAAGATAGGATTTATGATTATTTGGAAAAGCATAGCGTGATTAAAGCTGGTCAGCATGGCTTTCTGACGGACAGGTCATGCCTCACAAATCTTGAGTTCTTTGAGGATGTGACAGGGCAGATCACCAAAGGTTGAGAATTGGATGTGGTGTATATGGACTTCAGCAAGGCATTTGATAAGGTTCCCCGTGGTAGGCTCATTCATAAAGTCAGGACCTATGGGATACAGGGAGATTTGGATATATGGATTCAGGATTGGTTGGCAGACAGAAGGCAGAGAGTTGAGTGGAGTCATGCAGGGCTCTGTTCTTGGGCCTCTGCTCTTTGTTTTTTTTTTATAAATTACTTGGATGAGGAGGTTGGGGGTGGGTTAGTAATGTTGCAGATGACACAAAGGTTGAAGGTGCAGTTGATAGTATCGAGGGCTATTGCAGGCTGCAGCGATGCAGAGCTCGTCTGACAAATGGCAAATGGAGTTCAACCTGGATAAATGCGAAGTGATGCGTTTTGGAATGTCAAACTCGAATTCTGAATATAGGATTAATGACAGTATTCTTGGCAGTATGGAGGAACAGAGAAATCGTGGGGTTTATGTACATAGATCCTTTCAACGCAAGTGTATAGGGTTGTTCAGAAAGTATATGGTGTTTTGGCTTTCATTAATGGGGGAACCGTGTTTAAAACCCTAGAGGTTTTGCTACAGCTCTATAAGGCCCTGGTGAGACCACACTTGGAATATTATGTCCATTTCTGGTCGCCCTACTATAGGAAAGATGCAGAGGTTTTGGACAGGGTTTCAAAGAAGACTTATCAGGATGCTGCCTGGACTGGAGGGCTTGCCTTATGAAGAGAGGTTAACTAAGCTCGGACGTTTCTCTCTGTAGCGAAGGAGGAAGAGATGTGACCTGATCAAGGTATACAAGATAATGAGAGGAATGGATAGAATCAATAGCGAGAGGCTTTTCCTCGGGACAGGGTTGACTGGCACGAGGTGGCATAGTTTAAAGATATTAGGAGAATGGTATAGAGGGGACGTCAGAGGTAGGTTCTTTATGCATGGAATGCGTTGCCAGCAGTGGTGGTGGAACCAGAGTCATTAGGGACATTTAAACGACTGCTGGACATGCACATGGATAGCAGTGAATTGATGGGTGCCTAGGTTAGGTTATCTAATTTTACGCTAAGATTAATGCTTGGCACAGCATAGTGAGCCAAAGGGCCTGTTCTGTGATTTACTTGTGTCTGGTCAGACATAATTACAGGTATACACTTCCCTGACATGGCAGATTATCTCAACTGGAATAAGTTAACTCGTTGCATTCCTTCTTCGCACTGCATTCAGTAAATCTGGCACTGGAGACTTTTAAACAACAATATTCCATGCAAAACCTGACACATGCAATGATTTATTGTTGGCGAGACTTTTAAGACAAGATTGCTTTCCATCTATTCACAACTGGACCTCGACAGTAGTATGCCAATAAAGTTTGTTAACCTGTGCCAGAGGTTCCACCATGACATTGTGCACACGAAGTATTAACAGTAGAGATTAAACAATGATCTTTTGTCCCACGTGCGATGAGCATGTATCACACTGATTGTGACAAGGATTGGATCAGCAGACTTATTATGGACATGGAACTACGTAGAATTTTTTATTGTTGTTCATGTAACTCCATTTGCCATTGACCGCCAACAATCAGACAATAGAAAGCGGGATGCAGAAGAGCTCAATATTGCAGGACAAGCAAGAACGTCTATTATGCCTTGTTTCACAAAATGTGGGCATCAGCACTTATTGCCGAACTCTAGTTGCCCACGACTTGAATGTTTATTCTTCAGCAAAGTTAGAAAGTTTCTGCACATACCATATCAGGCCTTGGAGATTTCATTTACTAAAAGGCGTTTTAATGAACCAGTGGTATTTTACAATATGGTTGAGAGTTGAATGAAATTTCAGAGTGGCAAGCAGCCAGTCGTAGTGGTGGAGTCAATACTGTTTGCAAACAGCTCCGTCTCGATTTCGATGATGAGACTCTGAATCCAGGTTAAGACGCGGACAATGACCAAAGAGAAAGATGGATCAAGGAATTTTGGAACTGATGTTTTGGCAGGCACAGAAGACATTGGTTTTGGTGGTCGTTATACCGTTTATTTGTTGGGCGTTTCTGCTCGTTTACCGGTAGGTATCGCAAGGACATTTTTTGGAGAGCAGCAGCGGGGTCAATGAAAATCTTGTACAGGGAGATCAAGATGCCATCAAAACATGTCTTGCACCTGCATTTGGAGATCACCTCGGATTAAGTGATTCAAAACAAAAGTTAAAAGGACGTAAACTTTTGGGCATCTGGCGTATTACACTGCTGACATATCAGACATGCATATTTGGATCAAGTTGAAAATAATGTTTGCAAAATACGGGTACCAAAGTCTTCAGATTTTATTTCTTCATTTGTTGCAGTTATCAGAGCCACTTAAGTAATTCCATCTTGGTCTAGCAATGCCAGTGAACACTTCAGAGATTTTCCAAATATGCACAGTTGCTTAGATTTTATATAATGGCTTTAGTACATCTGCTTGAAACTATAATGCAGACACCTCAGATTATGAACATTATTTGGAACTGTAAGTTAGAACATGTGAAACATTAACTAACATTAGTTTGCTATGGGAGTATTTATACTTCGAATCAAATTGCGGCTGAGGGATGAATATCCCGATGAACAGGAGTAAATGGTGCCCTTATTCCACTCTGCTGAAGTGAATCTTGATCTACTGGTAATGAAGCTAGGATCATTTCGCCTTCTGCTCTCCACTAGGCTCTGGTACCTGGGATCTCAAAGTGTGTCGCTAGCCATCCATTATTTGGAGATGCCGATGTTGGACTGGGGTGTACAAAGTTAAGTCACACAACACCAGGTTATAGTCCAAACAGGTTTAATTGGAAGCACACTAGCTTTGGGAGCGCCGCTCCTTCATCATGAGGTTATGGAGGACACAATTGTAAGGCACAGAATTTATGGCAAATATTTACAGTGTGATGTAATGGAAATTATGCATTAAAGATACCTTGATTGCCTGTTGAGTCTTTCATCTGTTCGAATACCATGATAGTTTCACTTCTTTCATGTGTAAATCACAAAACTTTTTTTTAAAGATTGCATCTTCAGGTTAGCTGTAACAATAGGTGTTAACTAGACAATATGTTGAAGGTGTTAGCTCCCTGTATTCTCTGTCTATGCCATGATGCTTCGATTGATTCTAATATAAAAAGTGAGAAAACAGAGTTTTACATGAATTCATGCAGTTTTTGAGCAAAATACAATGTAACTCTGCAAGCATAAATTCACCCCACAAAATATATGTATATGTGTACATGTGTGTGTGTGTGTGTGTCTGGGTTGGCGGGTTGTGAGTATGAGAGAGAGTGTGTATGTGTGTGTAAGTGAGTGTAGAGTGTCTTAATTCTGTGAGGGGATGCATGTGTGAGTGTGGGAGAGTGTCCGTGTCTGGGGTGGGGGGTTGTGAGTGCCTGTATGAGAGAGTGTATACGTGTGTGCGTGAGTGTAGAGTGGTCTACGTCTCTGAGGGAATGCATGTGTGAGTGTTGGAGTGTGTGTATCTGTAAGGGTGTGTGCGAGTGTCTGTGTGCGTGTCTGTGTATAAGTATGTCCGTGTGTATGTGTGTGTATAGGAGTGCCTGTGTGTGTGTATGCGTGTGTGTGTAGGAGTATCTGTGTGTATGTGTATAGTGCAATGATGGTCACCTGTAGTGTGACATAAACCCAAGGCCCTCCCTATGAGTATGGAACTTAGCTATCAGCCTCCGCTCGGCCACTTTTTTGCTGCAGCCTTTCCCGAAGTCCGCCTTGGAGAATGTCACCCGAAGTTCCGAGGTCAAATTTCCTGGATAGCTGAAGCATTCCCAACTGGGAGGGAACTCTCCTGTCTGTTGATTGTCGTGCGGTGCCCATTCATCCATTGCTGTAACCTTTGCTAGGTTTCTCCAATGTACCATGCCTCAGGTATGAGATAGACAACGTTGGCTGAGCCACATGAGTACATGACATGTACGTGGTGGGAGGTGTCCCCACGTGTAATGGTGGTATCCATGTCCACACTCTGACATGTCTTGCAGTACCTACCGTGACAGGATTGTATGGAGTTGTCCTGAAAGTTGGGCAGCTTGCGATGAACAATGATCTGTTTGAGGTTTGACGGTTGTTTAAAGGCGAGCAGTGGAGGTGTGGGGAAGGTCTTGGCGAGGTGCTCATCCTCATTGATAATGTATTGCAGGTCACGAAGAACATGGCGTAGTGTTTCAGCTCCTGGGAAGTACTGAACAATGAAGGTACCCTGTCAGTTGCAGTACGTTTCTGTCTCGTGAGAAGGTCATTATGGTTCCTTGCTGTGGCACGTTGGAACTGGTGGTTGATGAGGTGAGCATCGTACCCCGTTCTTACGAGGGCATCCCTGAGTACATCCAGGTGCCTGTCACGTTCCTCCTCATCTGAGCATATCCGGTGTACACGTAGGGCTTGTACATAGGGGATGGCTGTTTTAACATGTTTTGAGTGGAAGCTGGAGAAGTGTAGCATTGTGAGGATCTACAGTCATTTGTTAGCACTTCCATATTTATAGCTAACAGAAAAGAATCTGCAAGGGACACTGCTGTCTTCGCCCTAACTTCCCACAAACTCCTTGGATAAACTACGTTAGGTCCCTGAGATTTATCCAACTTTATATTTTCTGAGATGCCTAAGACTTCCTTTTTTGTTATGTTAAATGTTTTCAAAACATAAATATTTATTTTATTGTGTTTTCTATGCTTAACGTTTTATCTCCACAGGGAAAAAAAACACTGATGGATAACATTCGTTTTATGTCTGTTTCATATCCTGAAATTTAATACAAGGAAGACGTAGTTTATCTTTAAAGAGCTGTACTTTCAGTCTAGTTGTTCTTTTGCTCTTAATGAACTCGTAGAATAGCTTTGGATTATCCTTAACCTTACTTTCTGAGGATATTTCATTCCACCTATTTGCCTTCATGATTTCCCACCTAAGAATGCCCCGCCACTCTTTAAACTGTTCAAGGGATTTATTTGAACCCAGTTGTTTATGTTAAATATATGGCTTTCTTATTCTTGACTCAATATGTATTTACATCCATTGTTCTTTCATCATACCAGCTTATCTTTCACTCTAATCGGAATATAACGACTCTGAACTCTTGTTTTCACAGTTTTGAATGACTTTTACTTCTCAGATGTTCCTTCAACAACGAAAAGTCTACTCCAACCAATTTTTGAAATCTCTTGTCTCATCGCATGAATATTTGCCTTATTTCAAATAAAAACATGATTGTTTTCTGCAAGATTTATCCTTTCCCAAAACGAGATAAAATATTTAGAATTAAAAATCGCACAACACCAGGTTATAATCCAACCGGTTTAATTGGAAGCACACGACCTTTCAGAGCGGCGCTCCAAAAGTTAGTGTGCTTCCAATTAAACCTGTTGGACTATAATCTGGTGTTGTGCGATTTTTAACTTTGTACACCCCAGTCCAACACCGGCATCTCCAAATCATATACAGAATCAAGACCACTAGACACTAAGTGTTCTCCTAGTATTGCTTTAGACATTTGCCCTGTTTCTTTTTACCCATGAGAAGATCACGGTTTGCTCTTTCTGTAGTAAGAACATTCACACACTGATGAGAATAATTTTCTTGACCACATTAAACATCTTCTTCACCTTTAGCATTATCGTAGGCCAGGCCAATGTTTGGGAAAGTTAAAATCATATGCTATTATAACTTTGCTATTCGTACATATATCTAATATCTCTCTAGACATTTGCTCCTATTTTTCCCTCTGAGTGTTGAAAGATCTACAGTACAATCCCATTAAGGTCATCATTAATACTTTTAGTTCTAATTCCAAATCTGATATTTTAACCGGAAGATTTTTCAGAAATATCTTCTCTAGATAGAACAGTAATGTTTTCCCTAAACAAAACACCGCTCCCCCATCTATTTTGTCTCACTGTCAGTACTTACTACACACCTGAAACCCAAAACATTGAGCTGCCAGACCTGTCTAACACTCAGCCTGGATTCTGTCAGACGTATGACGCCCGAATCCTGTGTTTAAAAGTCACCAGCCCATATTTGTAAGATAGCTGCCATTGGAAATAATTAAATTTAATTATTCAGAGTTATTGCTTTATTTGAATTGCTCTTGTCTGTATTCTCTAGTCAATTTTTTCTCTTAAGATTAAAAATTCCTCAATTAGCTTGCTATTTGCTCTGCTACTTAGAATGCCTTCACCCCCTCTTTCAAATAGTTTATGGTGCTCCTTAAAATAATCAGCAAAGCATCCCGCAAGAATATTCCTTCCAGAAAGTTAAACCCATCTTATTTGGACAAGTCTTTTCTCTCCCCAGAGAGAGCCAAGACTCCAAGAACCTGAATGCCTGAACAAGCCACCGTCTTCAGTAATTGATTTATCTCCTTTATCATTTGATTCTTTCCTTCGTTTCAGTAAACCAGAGACTACTATTCGTGAGGTTCTGTTTTTTCTTAATCTTCTGTCTAACCTATTATATTTACTCTGCAAATCTTTAATTATGCTACTCTTTCAAACGTGTGCAATAACTTCCGGTTTCTCACTCACCTCTTTAACAATATGCCTCAAACGTTTTGAGACCTCCTTATTCCTGACATTATGAAAGCATCCTTCTATCCTATATTTATGCTCACATTCACAGAGTTTCCTGTCTGTGTGCTTGACAGAATAGTGCCCGATATCACCTATGCTTTTAAATTTTCTCAAAGACTGCCTAATGTAAGTTCCAAAATTCGACTGTCTCATCGATTTTAATTGTAGAGACTGTTCTTTTCAACTGTATCCAAAGCTGAGAATTTGGTTAAGACAGGAAAAGCCAGAAGAGTGTTCTGAAGTGACTTCATATCTTTCGTGCAGTCACCCATCTGAGAGATCCTGCTGTTTAATCACTTCTCTAAATCAATTAGTCTGCCATCTGTATCTCTTGTATGCGCCAACGCCAATAAGCCGAAAAAAACAGCATTTTACAATGACACCTTAAAGACAAAACAAGCGACTTTTCTGCATCAAAGAGTTAATATTAAGCATGCAGAAAATCTATTAGTATTTGACTTCGCTATTTCAGTTTTTTTTTGTAGGATACATGCATAGGCAACAAATAGTTTAAATGATACGTAGCATTCTGCAGTAAAATTGGAAACAGTTATCACATGCACTCTGCCATTATCTCTCAAAGGGTAACTGTTACTGAGAAGATAAACTTTCCAAAAAAGATTAATGGATATGAGTCAGCGAAGGTGTTAAGGTACATAGAATTAAGATTTTTAAACATTTTGAGACATTATTTGCCATCTAAACGAACAGAAGTACTGCCTGTGCCATGTGAGACAATTTTCCTGTTCCTCATACATGCAACCGCTTGCGTTAGTCATCAGGTAGAGTCAAATACAGTGACATGAACCATTCCCCATTATAGAAGTGGATCAAAGTATGAACTGATTTCTGATCATGCCGCACTGTGTAATTTTCTGATGAAAATTCATTAAAGATTGCTTAGTTTCGAAGTATGATAAGATCGATGATTTAATGTATCTCCTGAGATAAACAGCTGAAAATTTTCAATTGAGTTTCGTTTCTGTATTACTCTACTGAATTCGACAGTTTGACTGCGATAAGTGAGGGAAGAAATTGTGCATGACAAATTTGCTGGCAGATTTTCGTTTGTCATGTGTAATCCATAAGAAGCAGATTGGTGAAGTAGACAAAGATTAGCATAATCTGAGCATCACACCAGTCAGCAACATAGTATGGTGGATTTAACCTCACTTTTCTTGAATTTATTTGCTTTGCGTTCAGCCTATTGAAATTAATGATACCTATTGAATTATTTTGCCCGTGTGTTCTTGGACTCTGTAAGGTATTAACTTCACTTCTCCAAATCCCAATATTATGTCACTTGTGACGATTTTCCTCAAAAATATGATAGGCACTGAAGTAATTGCATGTGTAATGCTGACTATTTTGTTTGCAAGAAATATAATTTACGATTCCTTTGATCTGTTCCGATAACATTGATGATGTTTGAATAAATGCATAGCCAATAACTGTCGTAAATCACTGACTCAAATTTTACCTCGTGGGCCGACTCCATTTTTCATCTCTTAATGATTCTATACAAGAGCATTTGAGCCATTTGCAATGCTCAGCAAATGCATGAAATAAAAATATTCTTACAAACTTTCGGACCTTGAAAGCACCAAACCTGAGGCCTGCCTTAAAACCACAGACATACGGTAGTAAGGGTTTGCTTTAAGATTGAGCTACTTAATGATGACAAGAAATCTTTGAATCCCCAGTCTTTCTTGTTTTTACAAGATATGCCACGGAAAATTCACGATGTGTCTAAGGCCACTGAAAATTGACAATTTGGCTGTTTGCAGTAGCATTTTGGGATGACATCTTACAATATTTTTTCAAAGTCATTACAAAAATATTATTAAATATCTAGTCTGGGATCGTGGTACCTCGGCTAAAGCCACATGTACTGATCTGGCTCTTCAGCATTGCGAAGTGAAGAATTCCCAATGCATAATTTCAAACCTCAGCCTTCTCGCAGTTGTAAATCCTTTTGCATTCATAAAATTATAATAATTAATTCAACACAATCCATAATATCCACTGCGAAAGTATCAGGAACCGCTAATAATTTTTCAATAATTGTTTCATTCATTACTGAATAGAGCTTCCAATTCAATGCAGATAGATATAATTATTTCTGTCTTTCATGAAGAACGAAGAACTGAAGACTAGATGCCGTTGATGACTAAAATCTGTGACACTAATACAATGACTCTCTATCCCCCTTCTTTGTTGTATGGTAAATTGCGATCCATCTTGCTCAGGTCTCTGGAAATACAAGGTGAGACGTTGCATTGGATCAAACAGCTTTAGCAAATTCCCCTTCAATTCACTCACCATCCTGACATGCTTTGTGCCATCCCCCATGTAGCATCGATTGTAGCAGACAGAAGAAAAACTAGCAAGGAGGAATTGTGGACGGGCAATAAGAACTGGGAGTGTCAATGCTGTCCACTTCAGGAATGACTTTCGACTTAACCTGATGTTAGCTACGGTCAGTCAACATTGAAAGTAAATGAATAGACTCTGAACACCAGTAGCTCAATTAAAAATGTATTAAATTGACTTATTACGAAAAGGAGCACCATTTATATGGCGAACATGGGCGAATACTGACTTAGTAATTTGAAAGAACTGAATTAAATTGCATTTCGAAATCATGTGTGAGATTCAAGGGCAAGATTTCAGCAGAACATAAATGAATGGCAATATGGAGCAGATAATAGCAAGTAGATTTCACATGCTGCGTGAACAGAAGATAAAGATAATAACTAAATGAGAATATAACAGTGACATCTATTGGTGGCAGCATTACATTTCCACAGTTTGCAGAACTGTGTGCCAGTTTCTCCTGTTCCTGATACTTTATTGTTTTCTTTTTTTGAAAATCACAATCATTATAGTCTTGTGAACAAAGTTAATTTAAAGCCTTGGAAACACATGTGGAAATAGAGTGAAGATACTGAGCAGGCGAAGCACAAAGATGTTACAGGGATTTGAATGGCCCATTCATTTCAATATTCAATCCTTGACCCACTCAAAAAGAAATTTAATTTATAATTAAACACTTTAATTGCAAATTGGAATGTTTGCATCTAAACAAACAGCAGAGAAATCAGTCATTTTAATGGTCACTGTGATGGACCACAGCATCTGCTGTTGGTTTGAATTCTTTTGTTTTTGTTCGGAGAGAGGCAATGAAGCATTTTATAATATGTTGGAAAATAGACTTCCATGAAATTGCTTTAGAACAACTATTATATCATAACAACAACTTTGCTGGGAATTGATAACCATGGTTTGAAAGAAGGAATCATATTTGCAACACTTTTCCACACATGTGATGTTATGGATGTTAATGGCAGTGCACAGTATCCATTAGATTTCTACGAGAATATGAAATCCTGGGACAGTATCATGGTGGAATCAAATTGGATGCTATACTCATGAGTTTTTGTTAAGCGTTCTCTGGGCTTTGTATCTCGAAGTATCCTGAAGATATTCTCAAACATTTCCTCTGTTAGTTCCAGCAAACGAAACGATTACTCACATTCAGTACTGATAGCTTTAGCATTTAGCAAATAAGATGAAATATTCTGCTTGCACTGTCAGGCTATTGATAACAACAGCGGGGAGAAGAGGAATGTTCATAATTGTACGTTTGTTTCTAAATCTTTTCAAACACAGTTTATGGAAAATGCATTTTTTTGTTTGTATCATAATAACTCGACCTTCTTTTAACTTAATTGGCTTTTACGTATCTACTGCTATTGGTAAGAATTCTCTGCTTCATCTCGTGCCTGTTTGGAAATTATCTCTACTTACTAGTCACAAAGATGTATTGAATATATCTCTAATAGGCGAGTTACATAAGGTATACTTCGAATTTGTCCAAATGTTACCAACAATTCATAACGTTCAAAGATTTGTCTTCAGCTTATTTAATTGAGGAAGTGTGATTTCTTCAATTTGTAGCAGTTACATGGAATTTCTTTAACACCAACATTAAGAAGAGAAGGCGTGAAGGGAAACGCTAATTTCTGAAAAAGTGCAAACAGTTTTCATTCCTTAGTTGAGAATACATAGGAACAAACGTTGAAGTAATGGCAAGGAGCAACTGATACGGTTGAAAGCGAAAGTTAATTAAATGGCATTTGCGATCAGCATCTGGTGGAGATTCATTCTCAAGCTTTCACTGAAATCAGAAGTAATTGTTTTCAGCAGTGATAGTCTGTTCACCTGCAGGAAGCAAAAGCCCAATAATTACGAAACAAAAAATAAGCTTAAAGATCAATAAATATTCTGAGGCATACACAAAACTGCAAATAGTAGACAATAATTATGAAATCAGGGAGTTCTGGTTTATGATCTAGAAACGACTGACAAAAGCCCATTCCCAGGTAATCTCAACTCTTTTTAGACATTTCTTCAAGAATGCAATGGACAAAGAGAAAATTGGACGTGGAAAAAAAACAAATGGAGCATTTACTCATGTTTTCAGAGAAGATTAAGTTCAGGAGGAATGCAAATGCAATGCAGAGAAATTATCTGGCAATTTTGCAAATCAAACAATTATGCAGAAGCAAAGGTAGATCAAGGCCCGTGTGGGCAAATGCAAAGTTGTTTACAGTTGACGAACATAGATCAAACTTGATTTCAAAACATCAGCAAATTGTATGTTCCTATCATTAAGTTAATTGAATCAATTATCATTCTATATCATCATCCTGTCTGCAAGTTGAAATGGCATTAGTGTAAACCGAGCCAGCAGTTGACAAAGGTATCACTGTTGCAGTAATGCCGGGGCAATGATATGTTTCAAAGCTAGTTAGTGGAAAAATGTAAAAGCATACCATGCAGCATATAACGAGAGACGGTTGAGAATCACATTTCTAAAGTTCGAGCGGGAAATAGCAGGAGAACCTGTTTTCAATGTTCTAGCAAAGCTGAAAGAATGAACTGAAGACACTTTACGCTTGTGTTTGTTATTTAAAACACAAGACGTTAAAATTAAAAATTATAATAAGCCTCTTGAATATTCTTTGAATATCTAAAAAAAAACTATGAAACCTCTTCTATATTTTGAATGTGTGCCCTGTGAAATGAAGTATTTTTAACCTACTTACCGAACAACCAACTGTAATGCAAGAATTCCTTTTTTCTCAGACAAAATATGTTCATCAGCTAAAAATACTAACGATCTGTGCATACTGGAAATCATAAACAAAAATAGAAACTGGTGGAAAAAACTCAGCGTCTCTTTCAGCATCTCTAGAGATGAAGCTGATTTAATGCTTTAGGTGGAGCGACCTTTCCTCAGAACTTCTGCATTTGCTTGTTTTGGGTTAATAGTTTACTGATTTCTCATTCAAGGTTGCGTGTCGTACGCAAAGAACAGGATATCCTGTGATAGTTACATTGAACTCTTAACTTTATTTTTGGTTGTCGAGGCCACACAGCAAGAAGGATATATTGATCATAGAGTATGCATGACGCAGAGTCACCAGAACGATGTCGCACCTCAGAACATCAAACGGATTGTGGAGATTGTCAGTGATCATGGTGAATTTCTGTTAAAGGTGGATTACTCAGGATGGCTGAAATTAGCTCTGACAGAAATGCAGTGAAACAAGATAACTCATGAGATATAAGAAACTGGTGTATTGAAGTGGTAACTGCATCATCATTATCTAACGATGATAATGACGATGATAGTCATACGGTACAGAAGTTTGTGGGATAATAGTATTAATTAGCGCTCACATATGAGGGAGTGTTGTGATGAACCATTTCCTTGTATAAAAAATACTAGACATATTGAAGTTCCTGCTCAAACTTCTGTGGATGTTACTCTCCACTCTTTTTAAAGCAGGCATTCCGGATCCTTTCGTTTATCAGTATACATTGTGCAGCTGTTATGCTGGAGCTCTTCAAAACTTTGGTAAGGGCACTGCTGGATTACTATGTGTAGTTGTGTTTGTAACACTATTGGAAGGTTCTTCTTGAATTAGAGATGGTTTGGAGCCCTAGATATGAACAGATGCTATATGCATCCTGCTTGTTTTCTTTACAACAGAGAAAACTGATGGGGGACGTGATTGAGATGCATGTGACAATAAACAGCTTAGACAGGGTAGATGGGAAACTGTTGTTTCCTATATTTGAGGGTTCACTAAGGAAGAACAGAATGGCAAATGAAGGGCAGGTGCATTAGAATGAATTTTATGAAGTATTTGTTCATCCTGATGTTAGTGTGCATCTGGCTCCAATGCCTGGGAGGGTAATCGAAGCGAGAACATTTATAATATTTATTTGGAAACGTGGATGAGCTCTTCAAGTATCATAATACCCAACAGAAATGCTGGAAAGAGTGATCATGTGGTTAGGTCAGCGCATAGTCAACGGATCGAATTCCTCTTGTGTGTTCCATGACTGTATTACTCGACCACTAAGACAAACAATTTTTCCACATGATGTGGAGGAGCCGGTGTTGGACTGGGGCGGACTAAATTAAAAGTCACACAATGCCAGATTATTACCCACCAGATTTAATTGGATGCAGTAGCTTTCATAGTGCTGCTGCTTCACAGTTAGTGCTTCCAAAAATACTGTTTGACTATAATCTGATGTTGTGTGATTTTTAAAAAAATATCTTTCTGCATCTATTCTTTGAAGTCCTAGAAGAATCTTGCATGTTATAAGTAAATCCGCCTATCGTACCCATGCCTTTCCCTTTTTTCGCAGTGATCTGTCACTGATCCTTCATTAACTGATATTTTCCTCATTTCTTCACGAAGATGTAGAACTATTTATAACAATTCGTTGTGAATTTCTTTCCATCTGTTCTTTTACCTGGTTACTCTCGGGCCTCAACATATTTCACCGCGTCTAACTTGTTACCAAGAAGTATGAACTAACTCTTGCATTTTAAAACGTTTTCTGTCGTTTTATAAGCCAACCAATCAAGCATTATTTCATTGCTGACATACTTTGTTTCCTTAATCGCACATTTTTTCATGTGTGCCTGCATTACACTATGCAATCATCCTATTGAGTACGTTTACTCAAGATAGCATTAAATCATTCAAGTTCAATGTCATTCTTTTGTATAGGATTAACTATTTTTCTTTAAAACATATGCATTATTATGTGCAGTTTAGCAGCATCTCAGCTATGAACGTAATGGAGTTGCAGACTGTCACATTTCTATTAATTCAATGTGTTAATTCCGTAACCACAGTTACAAGTGTGTTGTAGAGCATACTGAGAATAAACAGGATGACGAAAGTCATGATGGACAATGAACTGTTGGTATTTCCATCGACACTTTCTAGTTAGTTTTCTTCGATGCCATAGTTTTCAGTGTATTTCATTATTTCACATGTATCTGTAATAAATGGATGAATATTTTTTATAGAATTAATCATGTTGAAAAAAAGAGGTAAAGGTTCCATAATATCACGGCAGTCATGAGATATGTGATACATTCATCGTAAGACTGAGTGGACTTCAATGTAGGAATTAATTGTCTATCATGGGATTTGCATTACAGAGTAGATTACACAGTTGTGAGAACAGCCAATAGAGGGCAGAGAACAGTAAGCATGGCTTTGTCAGGGGGACGTCATGCGTAGCAAATTTCAAATGAAGAATTAATTTGAAAATGCGATAAAGTGTGTGGACAACAGGAGTTCAGTTGATGTGCTTAATATATGGATTGTAACAAATCTTTTGAAAGTCCACACACTGGAGATTGATTGAGAAGGTTAAAGCACGTGGACTTGAGGGAAACCTGTCATGGCAGATGAGAAACTGGCTCAATAATAGAAAACAAAGGGTAATGGTAGAAGGCTGTTTGGGTCACTGGAGGCTTGTGTGAAACGGTGCGTCACTAGGACCAGTGCTAGGACCTTATTGTTTGTTACATAAACAAATAATTTCGATAAAAATGTGGCGGAATATGAAACAGATTTGCAGAAGACTCCGTTATTGGTAGAGTGGTCCATGATCCTTGAGGTTTTGGAAAATATAGATAAGAGGGTGAAATGGGCAGACCTAGGTGAGATGGTAATTAACCATGATAAGTGCGAGATGATGCAATTTGGAAGAAGAAACAAGATGAAGGAGTGTTATGGAACATCTACTTTCACCTGTCGTGGCACAGAGTAGAAGGAAGTTATGTTGGACTAGTACAGAGCGCTGGTTAGGCCTGAATTGGAGTACGTTGTGCAGTTCAGGTCGCGTTACAACAGGAAGAATGTGATTGGACTTGAGGGGCTACAGAAAAGGTTCACCAGTATGTTTTCTCGGACGGAGAAACTGAGCAAAGTGGAGATGCTAGGTCGGTTTGCAACGTTTTCCTAAAAGCAGAGAAGATTGAAAGGGCCATGCTTGTCGAATATAAGATTCAAACTGGTAGGGCTAGGTTGAAAAGAGAGCACTAACTCCCTTTTTGAGGGGTCAATCACTACAGGGAATAATTTTATGGAAGGGGCAGAAAGTTCAGAGTGAATTTAGAGAAACATACTTTGTCACTCACTGCTGTGTACAGAATAGTCAGTGGCATTAACTGACTGCGTGGTTGCGGAATCAGATACTCATTTGGTACTAACGATTACATGAAAAAGGCAACACATGGGATGGAGAAGACGGCATCAATTCTCGGTTAAAGATTTAAACTGTGGCCTGTTCATACAGTTTACTACTATGTTTCTCAATGCAGAACGACACAGATATTCTCTTCCATTTGGCATTTATATGGCTCCCTGTCATGTTTTACAATTTTCTTTGTTCTCCGTGACTTTCTAATTGTGGAGAAATATTGATCCCTTCTTCTTGTAAATTCATGCCAGCAAGTCAACAATATAGCACTCATGGACTCACTTTGTTACCTCGTCAAAATAGCAAAAAGTTATTTGAACGCCTTTTTCCTGGTTTGAATCATGGCTTCATTACTGGAGATGGTCATAAACAAAGAAAACCATTTTCTAGTATTATAATTTGCATCCTATCCGTGACATAGATTTGTATCCAAACTTACTGCATTTTCTCGTATTCCATGAGCTTCATTTTTCTGACCAGTCCTTCACAATGGATCTCGTCAAATGCCTCAGGATATCCATTTAGACATTACCCATAGTACTGACCACAAGAGGCGTCATGATGCTAGGTTTTCATCGTGGACTGTACTGCATTCATGAGTCTTGTAGTTCCTTGCTGTCTTGGAAAAAACAGTTGCCAAATCGCACCATGATACATATACATAGAAGGGTTTCTGTGGTGCATCGGCAAAGTTGGTAAGAGTCTTTGTGGAAATCGCAAATTTCGTTAGCGTCCTGAGGGAATAGAGATGCTGTTGCGCTTTATTGACCATTGAAACGACATGGGTGGACCAAACATGGATGTTGGTGATCATCACTTCCAGAATTCTAACGCTCTAGACCAACCCCTTCTCAGCACTACTGATGGAGACAGGGGCATGCCCTCATCTTCACTTCCACAAGGAAGTGATCAACTCTTTGGCTTTATTGACTTTAATAGTGAGATTCTTGTCTTGACACCATCCCTCCAATCACTCCATCTCTTTCTTTCATTTTTTATATTTCAATAACTAATCTAATGAGGCTAACACGTCCTTTTCAGCACCAACATTTCCCATTGTCCTGGCTTTTTAAAGGTATTCTTCATCGAAGGTCGTCATGCCAAAGTGGACAACCATGCTTTTAATCTACAAAGTGATCAATCTGCTCTCTTTTTGGCCAATCATCATGCTGTTCGTATCGTCTTGGAACCTCTTTGCATTCTCATCACAGCCCATACAGTTACATGCGACTCACAACACTGGAAATCTCGCATTGTATCTTGGTAATAATTGACACACTTAACAATTTCAAGTACACAAATGCTGTTCCTTTTAATAACTCACTTATAATAATTTTCCAAAAGTACAATGATAGTTTGTGTATTCCATTTCGAGTGACACTATGTTTTTCTTCAAATTAATTAAATGTCAATTAATGGCAATATAGTATCTATCATTAAGAAATATTGAATTTACACCATTATAGTTATTGTGGAGAAATTACTGATCATAATTATTCAGGCAGTTAGAATTTTCATCCAAAGCAATCATGATCGCAGCAGTATCGTCCTTATCACAAAAAAGTATTACACAGCATGAATTTGAAGCACATATCCAGTATTTTAGCCTAGCACTGCCATATCAGATTCAATTGACCAGCTATGTAAGCTCAGCAACATCTGAAATTGGTATCAATTTCAACTCAAAAGCAAATCCTTTTAATTTACTCATGTGCAATTGATATCAGGAATTCAGTGAGTTGTGTGAGTTGGCATAGAGTTGCCAAGGAACAGACAATGAAAAATGATGGGTTTCGATGGAAAGCAGATATTTAGGCACTGTGAAGTAAATTGGAAGTAACTACCGAACATCTTTGCAGCTCTGCCTGATCCAAATCTAATGCTTCAAATAGCTGACATAGCAAGGTGAGTTACACGTGTCACCAGCTAACCAGCGCATAAAGTCAATGATATCTCAATAAACGAGATTCGTTTTTAGCATGAACAAATAACACACACAAACGCTTCGCAGTTCGTATTGTCATTGGATCACATAAGATTACGCATATAGAGATTCAAGTTCAGTAATTGCATCATTCTTCAATTGACAAATCGTGCCAAACATGGATAGATACCGCGTAACATGACCTGAGGAATAGCTCCAGTTACTGACACCCCCATGAGTATCGAATCACGGAACAGTGCACAAGAGTGTGTTTCTTCTATATAACGAAATAGCTACTGCACAAACAGATATCACATGCCATATTATGAGATATTTCCCACTCAGAGATGGCCACATGTATGGATGCATAGAACAGATAATTGAAGATCAGCTCTCCAATCAACAAATCAGCACGTACAGTTATAACACACATTGAACAGACCTCTCCACGCAAAGGTATGCCCCACAGCATGGAAATATGTCACATCGAAGACAAAGCAGTGTTTCACACTAGGTGATAAAATCTACTGAGAATAAGTATCTCATTTCATGAAGCAGCAACAACTGCTGAATATCCAAAGTTCGATCATATTCACGAACAGTGGGTCAGACATGTGTGTTCACCAAAGCAGGTTACCTGAGCGCACTAGGTCACACCTGACCACTGGTATGAGTTTTCCTGACCATGTAGCAAATGCAGAACCACACTGCTTTGCACTCCTCCCTCATAACCTATTCGGAACACATGTTTTACGAAAGTCTTAGATCTGAACAGTCAATGTGCCTTGTGGATTTGGAATTTTGCAAACTGCATGCAAAAGTCTTCTTCCTCTCATTTTGCAATGGAGATCTTATGGGAAAAGAGCAATCGCAGATGCAGGAGAATCTGAACATCAAGCTGCCAACCAATTCCCAGATTTCTCGATAGGTTTCAGCTTATACTGTCCGAAATTTCAGCACGAAAAATTAAATATTGTTTTTTTTTTAAATGTGAATCTGGTAAATCAGAACCAAAAGCAGAAATTGCTAGAAAGGCTCAGCACATCTGTCTGCACCTGTAGACAGAAATCAGAGTTAACGTTACGGATCGAGTGGCTCTTCCTCATTAGTTCTAAAGAAGGTGACTCGAACAAAACGTTAACACTTATTTCTCTCCACAGACGTGCCAGACATGCTGGTATTTGAAAAGTAGTCTCTTTGCTACACAGGTTGGAAATGCCATAACGCTATTACAGCAATTATAGGATCTGTTAATTGATAATAAATGTGGACCTACTTTTAATCCATCAAATGGATGTTATCATTGTCAAGATGGACTCTGAATTTGCGTGCTGTTAGTCAGGGCCAAGGTACAGATTCTGCATGGATGAGGCTCTAAACATTGAATTTTGCAGCGATTCATTAATGATGTTGTGCGAGTGCGATTAGACAGCCTGTCTCAGAATATTTGGAAAGACTGTTTGAGTAAAGGAAAGGGTAGCCAATCACGAATTTGAATGCCTGAATGTTATTGGACAAGCTCGACGTTGTAAGTGAAAATCTGGAAGTATAAGAGGCCAGAACGCCGTGCGTGCAGATGGTTTAGTGAAAATAAAGCTGAAAAGGGTCGCATTGATAATGATGGAAGAGGATTTGAAGGAACTTAGATACGTGAGGAATAACCTTGTATGAGAAACATTAACGGACATTGTTGAATAGTTCAGTGGTGAAGGGTGATTGGGAAATTGTGCGAATTCGTATATCATGTAATTAAGTTTTATGTCAATTAAGACTGTAGAGAGTGAAAGATATATAGCAGGCGACGAGTGGGCTAAATAGTCAGCTTGAAAGACTTAATATTGGTGAAAGCAGATAAACCAGAAGAAATGATACTCATTTGTCGGGATGAGCGAATGGGTTGAAAATTCCATTTAAGTAGGATGTCAAGTCAGAATCCTCAACAACTGTCACCGCAGGAAATGACCAAAAAGATGACTGATACAGATGAATTACGAACCTGGGTTGTCACCCGAATAGAGGACAATGATGTTTGACTCTGCACTGTTTGATTGCGTGTTCACTTCTCAGGTGGTATTGGGCATACACAGAGGTAAAACAAACAAATGTGAGAGACAGTTATGTGAAACCAGTGACGAAGTAGAATCTGAGTTCATATGATATCCGCAATGCACTGCATGTAACTTTCTCTGGATGAAGGCTCAAACATAGATCGTTGTGTGGATGAAACCGAAAACTGTAGACTAGGATTGTACATCAATGCAGTAGAATACTTGGCAAGACTGGCAAAAGCAATTTGGATACTGACTGGCATGCGGAGCAAGTTAGCATCACATCACCTTTACTAATTTCATTGAAAACTTGATACCCATTTGCTACGAATAACGGAGGAATGCTGCCAATAACGGGGAGGATAAGTATGGCAGAGTTCGAGTGAAACCGAGTGGTCTAAATTTCTGCACGCATAAACACGCTGCAGTGCTGGCCTTAAAAATGGATATCACACACACTTCAATTAAGGTCTAATTAATCTTTCTGAAGGTACTATACAGCAAGGAAGCTTTCATCCTGCATTTATTGAAGTCACCAGAGCCACATGCAGACTTAAGCACGGTTTATCTTTCCTTCAGTAGCAGGTTGGAATGTTAAAACCTCTATAAGTTACCCCATTAGCTCTGACGCTCCAGGGAAAACAGCCCCAGCCTATTCAGCCTCTCTCTGTAGTTCAAATCCTCCAATCCTTGCTGCATTTTAGCAATTCTTTTATGAACCCTTACAAGTTTTGCAACATCCTTCCAATAGGAAGGAGACCAGAATTGCCTCAATATTCCAAAAGTGGCCAAAACAATGTCCTGTATAGCCGCAACATGACCTCCCATCTCCTGTACTCAATACTTTGACCAATAAAGGACAGTATCCCAAACGCCTTCTTCACTATCCTATCTACCTGCGACTCTACTTTCAAGGCACTATGAACCCACACTCCAAGGTCTCTTTGTTCAGCCATACTCGCGAGGATCTTACAATTAACTTGTGTAAGTCCTGCTAAGATTTTCTTTCCCAATGTGCAGCACCTCACATTCATCCAAATTAAACACTACCTGCCACTCCTAAGCCCATTGGCCCATCTGATCAAGATCCAGTTGTAATCTGAGGTAACCTTCTTCGCTTTCCACTACACTTCCAACTTTAGTGTCATCTACAAACTTACTAACTACATCTGTTATGCTCACATCTAATTATTTATTGAAAAGAAGAAAAGTAGTGGGGCCAGCACCGACCCTAGCTGCAGTCCACTGGTCACAGTCTTCCAGTCTGAAAAACTAACCTCCACAACCACACTCTCTCTTCTACTTTTGAAACACTTCTGTATCCAAATGGCTAATGCTCCCTGTATTCCATGAGATCTAACCTTGCGAACCAGTCTCCCAAAGAGAAGCGTGTCGAATGCCTTACTGAAGTACCTCATTTTCTCTGTTACGTCTTCAAAAAAAACTCAATCAAGTTTGTGAGACATTATTTCTCAAGCACAAAACCATACTGACTATTACTAATCAGTCCTCGCATTTCCAAATATATATGCATCCTGTCGCTCAGGATTTCCTCCAACAACTTGCCTATCACCGACGTCAGGTTCACCGGTCCACAGTTCCCTTGCTTGTCCTTATCACCTTTCTTAAACAGTGGCGCCACTTTCGCCAACCTCGAGCCTTCCGGCTCATCACATGTGACTATCGATTGCACAGGTATCTCAGTATGGACAGAAATATCTGTCTGACGGCAATCACGTGGCAAGAGAAAGGAAAGCATGTTTTATGGCTGCAATATTGACAGTAATTCCAAAGTAGTACAAGAGTCGGGGAATAATTTTACTTACTGCAATGTTCCACGTCTTTTTCAGATCGTATCGGCTTAGTTAATTAAATGCTCTACCCTCCTGTTCACATTGGTTGCATGTATACATCTTCATTAACAGTTGCGATGGAATTATGCACAATTCGGAAATTGATCTGCCTTGGGCATACTGAGAACTAATTGTCTCCATTCGATTGCTGTACACTTTCACATATTGCATTTACTGCTGCCAAAAGATAGTTACTGCTACACGGACTACATTTGTTTGAATCTAATACCAGACTACCAAAAACATTTCATAAACGTCCCCTGTTCAAGAACTAAAACTAGTTGCACTGTGTTTGAACAATCAATGGAGAAATTCACCTGGTATCAACCTGCATTTTAATTGATTTCGTCCTTTGAAGTGGTTTTGCTGTCCTATTTTCTCGACAGTCTTTTATTTGAGAACAAAACGTACTTACTCCATAATTCATTACGAGTCAAGGGCCCTCTCAAGAGATTTCTTTTTTAAATTAACTATTATTTGAAGAGTGTGAATTGAGGAAGTCTAAAATATTGTGAGCACATATTTTTCCCTGCTCGAATTTGACACTGGGAGTAGCCAAAACTAGCAGTTATCAGAATCTGAATACTTTAAAAGGGACGTGTAAGAAAAGGGAAAGCATGCTTTTAGATTTCTTAAAGCAAAATGGTCGCTCTTACAGAATTATAGTTACTTCGTTTATGCATAACGTAAAATGCTAATGAAAATACGCTTCTTGAATGTTCTGCTTGTATTGTTACTTAAATTTTAGTACATTTACTATATTCACAACGCCAGTTATCTCTGAAAATTCCAAAGCGAAACGCGAACACTAATATTCCGTGTCTATTCTGCAGCTCAGGTGGAAGCATTTTATTTTGTATGTATACTGTAAAGCTGATGCAGTTCTTCAAACATGCCAGTGTCGCTGCCAATTTTCCTGGGCGGTAAGAATATTGCAGAATGTACTCTCGTGTTGATTTATGTTACTGTTTCGCACTTCAAACTCCTAAGTCTAAATATTTGCTTGATTTCGAGCTGTCCTGAGTTAACCCCTTCCACTGAATGTCTATTCACCATAACAGACTATTAGCATGAATTTGTCGATTGACAACCTGAGCTCAGGCACGCTATATTATCATTCCTTCATTAAATAAGTGGATCCTATTTGATGTTACAGGATCGTCTCCAACTGAAGAGTCTTGGTGATAACTCCTTGTTCAAACTTTTTAAGTAATGCAACTAAATGATTAAGGGGAATGCAATTGTTACAAAACTGATCAAAATGAAATTAATCATCTCCTCGCGTTACAAACAGATATAGGAGTTTTAACAAAGACTCTTTAGCATAATCAATTTCAGAATCTTTCATGTACAGTGTGATGAATTTAACAGGGACATCTTTGCATCGATGTTCTGAGGTGAAAACTGTCACATTTTCAGTGAATGTCTTCTATTAATTTGGGGAGGAAATGTGAATTTCATGTTGATATACAAACGGTATTGGATTGCAAGGTTCCTTGAGGAATCTAAGCTTGATGGATTCGTCTCAGTGAGTAAGCAGGAGAGAAAGAACATAGGCAGCCCATTCTACAGCACATGTGCAAGACTCCATTTGTTCTTGACCATTGTAGGAATGCAAATACGTTTATTTTCAGCAACACTCCTCAGATGGAAGATGAAACAAAGGGACTGTATAGAACTTATATAAGTCTCTTGCCGCGTCATTTCAACGAATCATTAGCTGAGCTAAATCAACGCATGGGCTTCCAGTAGTTAGCTATTTCAGTGCATAAGTCCTAATGAAACGGACTTGATCATGGTTAGTTTTTGTGGCCACATTCACGAGCAGTTTTTGATTGGATGCATATTAACTCTTCGTCGCTGTTGTATGTGATTTTCTGGCAACCGTTTGGCAAATCAGTTCGTGTTACACTAAAATCTATGCAACAATTATCGCAAGTGAACGACCAGAATTCTGTCGCAGCCTGTTAATCTATTCTCTTGATTAGTGATATTCTATTTGAGACCGCAAATGCAATCACACCTGTTGCGTTTCTCCAGCACTTACTATACATCTTATATTTCCAGAAATATCAGTAAGTGTCTTTTCTATCCATGAGTGTCAGTCTGTCTGCCTGTCCGCCCATCTGTCTAACTATCTATCTATCTATCTATCTATCTATCTATCTATCTATCTATCTATCTATCTATCTATCTATCTATCTATCTATCTATCTATCTATCTATCTATCTATCTATCTATCTATCTATCTATCTATCTATCTATTTATCTATCTATCTATCTATCTATCTATCTATCTATCTATCTATCTATCTATCTATCTATCTATCTATCTATCTATC